>NW_027362767.1:228360606-228432765 GCF_046119375.1 Phyllobates terribilis
AGTAGTAGTAGCAGTACAAGTAGCAGCCTTAGTAGTTGCACTAATAGTACTAGGATTATTTTAGTAGGGCTACTCATAAAGGTATTGATAGTAGCAATATTATCATCTAGTAGACTCCTATGATTATTCTTAGCATGCTTTCTTGTATGTCTGCTATACAGATGCAGCAGAGCGGAATTCATTTGACCGATTCCCCATATTACTGCATTATTTGCAGAATTATGTAAAACATAATAAAGATTGCAAACCGATATTATCACAACGATATGCCCCAAAAGACACGCTCACCTCTGCTACATCTTTGCACTATTGCCAGAGATGACAATGGAGACACTTTAGACTTTGCTGGGACACAGGGTATGTGATTGTTGACATGCACACGTGTGTACTCACCATATATACTATATACTGGCACACTTGGCAGCTGTACCAGGAGCCCCAATCACTGACATACTCAGTGTTACTTCCTGATCTCCTTTGGGGCACACATTAGGGTTTGGCAGCCCATTATTATGTAAGTTGGGTACAGTGGCCATAATAACCCAATCTATGATTGTATGAGAAAAGTAACAGAAGTAATGAAGCCCAGACTGAACTCCTGCACAATCCATACATATACAGAGGACAAACACTTACCCAGCAAAACTCCTAATGTGGCAGTGCCAGTCCTGAGTGGGTGATCTTCCATTTTAATATTGTCCAGCATCTTGGCACAGTCACTTTGCCCCCTGTTAAAGCACCTCTCCAAGGACTCAGGACCTGTTGCAATATCCATGAAGATGATGAGGTGGAGGAAGAGGACACTTTACGCAGCAAAGTAAGAATAATACTAGTTGAAGAGTCAACTTTTCAATAATTTCAGGCAGCCTGAAAGGAGAAGCTTCCTTATCCCAAATCCTGCATGGATGGATGGATGGTGGTCAGATGATCATGACTGAAGAAGGGTCCACAGGAGCTGCACACAGCACAAAGAGGGGGGCAGATGCGATCACCTGCCTGTGGATTGAGGGAGGGGGTGGGAGAGATCCAAGGGTGCAGGGGGTAGAGCGAGAGGTTGTGGGGTGAGTGGCAGAGGTGCTCTCTAAAAGCCAGGGTGGAAGGGGAGGGGGTGACAGATCCCAAGGAAGAGCCTGTGTAGGATGTCCAGGGAGAGACAGCCTGAGCCTGTGTGCCATGCACAGTCCTGCAGAGCAGCATACAGCAGGGACTGCTCAGCGGATGAACACTCCACCCAGTCACCTCCTCTCTCTTTCTACAAACTTGCTGACATTTGAACTCTATTGTGTATCCATCCGCGCTAGTGATGCGGCTTCTTCTGCAAATTAAGTAGTGCCAGACTTCCCCAGTCCTGTCCCCTTCTAATAACTTCATAAAGGGGGGAGGGGGAAGGGGCACAATCCCTTATTCCTGGATTCTTATGCCCCCCTTTTCTTTCTTTTTTTTTTCTGCTCAGGAATTAAAAAAGGGCAGGTTATAATTAAAAATAAAGAGTCCTGACACCTGAGTCAATATAGGAGAGGTGCCCAGCTTGTGCCTTTATGGCTGGAATGAGGTATTTTATGTAGCTGATAAATGTTCTTATGGACACCTGCGAATTCCGGCTATGTAGCCATGACTGCTCCATTATTTTATACGGTATGTGCCGCCATTATTTTGCATATTTCTATCTATCTATCCATCTATTAGCTACCATCTCATATCTATCTATTAATTTATCTATCTGTCAATTTGTATCTAACCATCTGTATATATATATATATATATATATATATATATATATATATATATACATACACACACATATACATACATACATATGTATATATATATATATATATATATATATATATATATATATATATATATATGTCCTAACTTAGTTAATTTGGATTTGGAAAAATATGTAGTTAAGGAACAAAGGTGAAGAATTCTAGAATCTCTCATTGCAAGAATTTAAACATTCTTCTATCCCTCTATCATCTATCTATCATCTATCTATCATCTATCTATTATCTATCATCTATCTATTATCTATATATATATATATAATCTATCTATCATCTATCTATTATCTATCTATTATCAATCTATTATCTATCATCTATCTATTATCTATCATCTATCTATTATCTATGTATTATATATCTAGCATGTATTTATCTATCTATCTATCTATCTATCTATCTATCTATCTATCTATCTATTCATATACAGGATATATAAGCTTTGTGCATTTCCCACATTATTATGTTTTTCGCAACAATACCGTAAATATAAATCCGCTTTTAGCTCCTAAAGGAGAGAGTATTTCTTCCATTTATTTTATACATTTTCGTGTAGATTTTTTCTTCATTCTTTCTTTTTTTAATAATTGATGATATATACAATTCAGGATATTTTCGTTTATATTTTTATTATTTAGTTGTTGGGTTTTTTTTGGTTTTTTTTTTGGGGGGGGGGGGTGAGGAGATTGAAGTTTGTGATATATTTTGTTAACGAATAACAATGGGAGCGTTAAATGATGAGACAGTCTTTATTTGGAGCCGGTGGAGACACTGCTGCTATTATAAGAGGAGGGGAAGAAGTGTGTCCTCATTGTGTGGCGCACAAAAGCTGCACAATTCTGTGACCTCCCCGTGTGCACCTGGTGATCAGAGCTGATAATGCGGCGCAGGAGAAGGGAATTGTCATCATGATTCACATACAAATAATCCTCCACCATCATCCACAATACTGCTGTAATATCCTGCTGCCGAGATGCTCCTCCAGATCCCACAGGCAGATAGGTCTGCATTCATATTACACGGTTTATCTCCAGCCACTGATACAGATAAGGCTCCCACCATTCTGCAGCTCATATTAGAAAGACGACGCAATAATATAGGCAAAGCAGAGTAACAAATACAGAGCTAAGAATCAAGGAGCAGCAGGATTAGATGGTTTCTAAATAAAAGAAATATTTACTAAAGGAGGATTTTTTTGTAATCTAAAAACGACAAAATATATTGTAGAATTTAAATAATCGAAAAAGTGACAACAAAAATGAACAAAAATATTTACAAAATTTTTCTTCATTAGGTTCCTTGGATTTTAAGAATGAATAAATGTGTGTATGTGTGTGTATATATATATATATATATATATATATATATATATATATATATATATATATATGTGTGTGTGTGTAAATATATGTGTGGGCGTCTATATATGTGTGTGTGCATATGTAAGTATATGTGCATATATATGTGTATATATATGTGTGTATATATATTTGTGTGTGCGTGTTTATATGTGTATGAATATATGTGTGTGTATAAATATATCTGTGTATATATATATATATATATATATTTCTATGTGTATATATGTATATACATATATATATAAATATATATCTAACCAATATACTGTTATTATATGTATACATATAATGCATTTTACAATATATAGTTATATGTTTCGTTTCTGCTAGATTTCTGAAGATATATTATTTTAAAAATTACACATATATATGTATAAATATATATGAAAAATATTACAAATATATGCATACGACACTTGTCTCCTATAGTAGGATTCTCTCCTTATTTGATCTGATGATCTGATGAAATCAAGGTGGGGACATTGTAGCTAGAAGGGGTAAGGGGTGGGTGTCTTCTGTTAGATTTGGGACCGTGAAATGCAGTCTCCTGCACAGTCATCTTGGGTTCATACAGACTTCTCATCCCACAACAGGAGATTTTCAGCAGAGAGCCTTAAAAAGCCTCCACAGAAAATCCCTTTTCATCATCAGTTATTGATCAGACATTCACCCCAGCAAGTGTCTAACCACTTTAAGGTGTTGCAGATTTATTTTAAAGGATCTCTGAAATCTAAAGCTTCCATCCTAAGAATAAGGATCATGAGGAGGAAAATCCAGAACAACCCAAGAGTCTAGGGGGACAGAACAAAAAAAAACAAAAACTAGTAATGTCGCAGAGCAACCTGTGCAGATACATTGTGTACGATGACTGTTAATATTATTATTACTGTTATGTGTCATTTAAATATTTCAGGAGATTTCAGGAATCTGGTTATTATAACACGGAGCTGTAATATCAGGCAGCTGATTTGTTTGTATTTGCTCCTTTGGACTAATTATAGCTTTTAGTTTCGGTGTTTGTCCATTGTCTTATGTGAAAGGATCAATCCCATGTAAGTCATCCTATAAGTGGCTTCTCCTGGGACCTTCTTAGCAGGTTAGCTGGAGGAATTTTTTGCCATAGGGTTTTTGGTCTAGGAGGAGGGGGGGATTCTCTTTGAGGAATTCTTCAAACATGACTGGCGATTTGACTTGGACATTCACACTGTGCCAGGCTAATGGGGCAGACACAGGGGCATTGCTGGAGAGACTGCAAACAGGAGAAGGGGCAGAAGCAACACAAAGGGGGATAATGACTGCCTGAGAAATAAGAGGGTCTCATAGGGGCCCCGTCTATGCCCTGCCTCTATATAATAGCCTGCTACATACAGCTACATAGAACATCACTTACTAAGGCTTTACTTTATAATGCACAGAAAGCTCCAGATAAAATTATGTCTTATTCTCTCTCTTTATTCTATATGTATGTATCGGATTATCTATCTCATATTCATCTATCAATCTATCTATCTATCTCATATATATCTATCCCATATCTATCTATCTGTCAATCATCAATGTATCGATCTGTTCTATTTATCATCTATCTACTTTATAATGTCTTAAAATTATGTCTTATTCCCTCTCTTTATTCTATATGTATATACTGGATTATCTGTCTATCTATCTATCTATCTATCGAAAAAGTAGTAGAGACAGCACTTCAAAAATAGAAGATTTATTCGCTCAGCAGGAGCTGTGGCAACGTTTCGGCTGAACACAGCCTTTTTCAAGCTTGAAAAAGGCTGTGTTCAGCCGAAACCTTGTCACAGATCCTGCTGAGCGAATAAATCTTCTATTTTTGAAGTGCTGTCTCTACTATTTTTTCTATATGTAAGAAGGTTTGGTATTTATCTGGAGGATGGGTACCCAGCTATTCATGTTATTGTCTGCTTGTGCTGCTTTCATCTCTGTTTTCTTATCTACAGTATCTATCCTCTATCTATCCATCTACCCCCTATCTATTTATCTATCTCCTATCTTTCTATCAGTCCATCTGTCTATCTAACCATCCCATATCTATCTATCTACATCTCCAATTTTTACTATATGAAGCAACAACAAAAGAAAAACATAAGAAAACCCCCCTAGAGTGATACCTATTGTAAGGTTGATTCCAGGCTATGATAGAAAACATATTGGGTGTTTCATCCTCCAGATTAGAGATCATCCGGTGATTGGCTCCCTTCATATTTCTGCTTCAATCCGTTGGGTAAGATAGCATTCTTCTCACTGCCCCCCATCCCCTCTGCCTCCCCTCTCCCTGGAGGTGGCAGCAGCAGAGCTCAGCATTGTGCCTGCATATAACACTCACTAAAAGATGAACCTGAATATCATCACAGGAGAGAGAACAAAGATGGTCCCGTTTGAAGTTACAGATATAATAAAAGTACAAAGCAGCATTGTTCTAGAAATAGCCAGTAATAATTCTTTAGAAAATGATCGACTGCTGCACCAATATATATCTCTATGTATTAATATATTTTTTTTCTTCTTCTTCTTTAATTTCTTTCTTTTTTTTTCCCACCAATCTGCATCTATGTCTGTTTGTCCATCTATCTATTTATGCAAAACTTTAGTCCCCTTATTATTTATCTGTTTAAATCTGTACATTTATTTCTATATCTGCATATTTAGCTATTACATTATCTATCTATTATAAATATATATGCATCTATCTATGTATTATCTATCTATCATCTATTTTCTTTTTTTCTCTTTCTTTTTTTTCTATACCCATATACAAGCTCTACACAACAATAGAAATCTTATTTATCTGTACATATCTTTACATCTATCTATCCATCTATCTATCTATCTATCTATTATCTATCTATCTAATCTATCTATCTATCATCTATCTATTATCTATCATTTATCTATTATCTATCTATCTATTATCTATCATCTATCTATTATCTATTATCTATCTATTATCTATCTATTATCTATTATCTATCTCTCATCTATCTATTATCTATCTATCTATCTATCTATCATCTATCTATTATCTATCATCTATCTATCTATCTATCTATCTATCTATCATCTATTTATCTATCTATTATCTATCTATCTATCTATCTATCTATCTATCTATCTATCTATCTATCTATCTATCTATCACTGTTTTCCTTACATAGCTACCACATATGTACATGTGAGTCCTTCCTTTCTCTCTTTCTTTCCCTCTTTCTTTCTCCTACACTTCTCTCTCCTTTCTCTCTTTCTATACATAAAATGCTCCTACTCTATTGAATACTCTGAATACTCTGGGTCCAGGCACATGCAAGCGATTCTGCAGCTTTTCTATGAATGGATTTGTTATGGCATTAAATAACATGAAGTTTTAAATCAGAACAAAAATATCTTACAGCGCACAATATCTGGTTAAATCACTGTACAAATTAAAATAACTCGGCCGGTATCAGGGTGGTAATAATCCACTTTTATTCTCAATTCTGTCCACATTTCATGCTTCTTATTGTGCAGGCCCCAACAATCTGGTTCTCATTTAAAACTGCTTTAAATTGCTTCTACCTAACTACACAGCTACAAGCTCATTATACCGCGCACTACATGTGCAAACAATGGAGCAACTGACGGTGCACAAGTAGCTGCGCTCTGCGCTGTCTACACTGTGCGGCTGTGCGGGGACACTAATGAAGAATTAACACCTACAGTGCATCTCCAAGGAAAACACCTAGAACCTGCAGTGTAGCCATAATCTAATCATCCATTTAGGTCTATGAATAACTGCACCTCAGCTAGAAACCAGAGATTCCCCAAATATACTAAGTTCACCTGAGCTTCTTACAGGACCCTCACTGGAATCATGATGGATTTGTATGATCTGCCATGGCTGCAGCACAGCAGGGTCACTCACCCTGTAAAGATCCAGAAACCTCATTTGCAATATTGTTCTATCTATCTACACAGTATATATATATATATATATATATATATATATATATATATATATATATATATATATATATATATATATATACACACACATATACATACATATATATATATATATAAATATATAGCACGTAGGGACCCTATAGCTGGAGAAAAAGCATGGCTGCTTAAAGCTCCATGGGGCAAGCAGCTCCTGTCATAGACACATACAGGGTTGCAGTGATGATGACTGCAAAGGAGCCATATACTGTTCTTGCACAGGTGTAAAGGAATGGCTGTTCATGTAATACAGGTCAGTTCTGCCAGAGCAAGGCTTGCTGTTTGCAGTGGTGTTGCTAATGGGAGTCTCAAGTGTTGGACCCCCCTATAATGTTCATATTGTACACACCCATCCTATCTATTATCTATCATCTCATATCTATCTATCTATCTATCATCTATCTATCTATCTATCTATCTATCTATTATCTATCATCTATCTATCATCTATCTATCTATTATCTATCTATCTATTATCTATCATCTATCTATTATCTATCTATTATCTATCATCTATCTATCTATCTATCTATCTATTATCTATCATCTATCTATCATCTATCTATCTATTATCTATCATCTATCTATTATCTGTCTATTATCTATCATCTATCTATCTATCTATCTATCTATTATCTATCTATTATCTATCATCTATCTATCTATCTATCTATCTATCTATCATCTATCTATCTATTATCTATCTATCATCTATCTATCTATTATCTATCTATCTATCTATCTATCTATTATCTATCTATTATCTATCTATTATTTATTTATCTATTATCTACCTATCTATACATCCATCCATCTATAATTTATATATAATCTATTTATCTATCTATTTATATATTATATATCATCTATCTATCATCTATTATCCATCTGTTATCTATATATTATCTATCTATTTCAAAAGAAAAGTAGGCAGCACTCCAAAAAATAGTAAAAAAAAAAAGAGGACTTTATTAACCCACCTGGTGTAGCAGCATGACAATGGGATAGCTGTCCGGGAGGCCTTGCACCCATTGCTCCACTACTTTGGTGCTGTTTCGTTTTCTTACAAACTATCTATCTATCTATCTATCTATCTATCTATCTATCTATCTATCTATCTATCTATCTATCTATCTATCTATCTATCTATCTATCTATCTATCTATCTATCTATCTATCTATCTATCTATCTATCCCATATCTCTCCCCATTGACCCTGTCTGATTCTCCGCTGCCCATTTTCTGCAGGATACCAGTCAATTCCTTGAGAAGATCTTCCTAACATGTTAAAACCCTGCCCTCTGCTGGTGACAGAAGGTAACATTCCTTTCTCTGGTCTTGTCTGCACATTTCATTTTGCCATATGACATTTTCACATAGAAAATCACTTAAAGAAGTAGTACCAGTAATTGTCCCGCCGGAGGCCGGGCCTACCATGGTTAGTTCAATTAGATCCTAATATTTTCGGAGTAGTAACACATCTATATTACCACCTTCTGTAATGCCACTCCTAGTGCCCAGGCTTTCCCCATTATTTGGTAACATGGGCGCAGTTGGCTTTTTATTGTTTTTATGGAGACAAAGGGATTTCTGGGTGTATAAATAGTTGTAGGGCTGAGCGCCAGCATGATCCCCCTCTGCTGTCCCTAATTACACATGTAAAGGGCAGGACAATATTAAGATTTGATGCTGTCCCAGGAGGGCAGTAGGACTTGATCCTCGGCTGAGAAGAAAAGGGTATTGAGGATTGATTATCTTCACGATGAGGGATTTTGTCTTAATAATAAAGGACTGGCTGTCAATAAGCCGATTGACCCTTTGAAGGCGATGGGAGCTTTCCGCGGTGGGAGCCTGCGATGCACAACCTGCCGCGATATTACATTGGCATTTCCATCTACATATCTAAAAGGTGAATTTGTGGGGACATAAAAACGGAAATACTTATATTTAACCCAGAAAATGCTGGACGACAGTCCTTGGTAATTATGTCAATCATTTATAACATGTAGTTGGTTGTAGACATTGCAAAAATAATAATCTAAAACTTGATCAATGCACAATAGCAATAGGGGTGTAAACGGTAGCATTTGTACTCTAGGTGTCTGGGGGATCCAAGGACCCCTCTATCACATAGGATGACACCTGTATTGTATGTGAAGCATGGGAGGCTAAGGGTCCTCTAAGATTTCACATTGGAGCTAAAAATGTCATGAAATGAAACAATATATGAAGTATTTAGAGGGGTTGTCCAGGATTAGGAAAACATGTTTTCTTCCAGAAACAGTGCCATTCTTATCATCTGGTGTTGTCAGGTATTACAGCCAAGTAAATAGGGATGATCTGCAATACCACAGTCAACCTGTATACAGGTGAGGCGCTGTTTTAGGCAGCCATGTTCATCTAATTTTGGAAACCTTTTAAACGATCCTCATTCTGGATGCTTTAGCAGTAAAAATCATTGCATTAATGGCTAATGTTAGTGAGGACTTCATAAAAGGGATATTCCCATCTTCATATATGGGTATTTTTCGGGTAGTGCTTGTAAATGCATGACATTTTGCAATTTACTGCTGATTAAAATTATCAGTCGTTCTTGAGATATTAACATTTTTCTTTTCTTTACAGCTCGTTGCCTTGGAGACCGACCACCGCTGCTGTGTAGCTTGTAAGCACCACACTGAAGCTAGCCGAGATTAGGAGGTAACAGAGCGCTCCAGGGATTTTAGTCAGCTTAAAAACAGCGCTTACAAGCTCAATAGAAAAGAGTTTGTAAGCACTGAGTATGTTCTGCTATCTAGCAGCAGTGGTCGGTCTCAATGCAATGAGCTGTAAAAAAAAAAAAACACATAAAAAAAAAAAAGTTTTACTATCTCAAGAACGGCTGGAAATTTTAACAAGCAGTAAATTGCAAAAGTGCATGTATTTATAAGCTCTATCCGACAATACAATTTATATATTTAGATTGTGAGCCCCAATGGGGACAGTGTTGTCTGTGAAGCGCTGTGGAATTAATGGCGCTATATATAAGTGAGTAAAATAAATAGATATAAATGTGAGTGACCCCTTTAAGGCCGGTTTCACACATCGGACATTTACTGTCCTAGTTCAGACTGCGACCTCCAGACCGGCCACGGGTCTCCTGACCTGAACTCGACAGTCTCCCAGGCATATAGGAGGGTGTTGGGTTTGGCTCAGATTGCCCCTGGCTTGGTCCACACATTGCAGTCCATACTAGGACCACTAATATCGGATGTGTGAATTCGGCCTCGCTCTATACCTAACCGCACAAACCCATGAGAAGGTTTTTTTCATATTATTAGAGGTGGTCCCATGAGGAAAACCCTTTTTAAAAAGCCAACTTAGCTTCTCTCACCCCTTGTTGCTACTGTTATGGCCAGGGGCAGATACATCGTGTGGCCACTGAATTCAAACTGTAGCCCATCAGCCACTCCCGTCACGGCTTTAGCTGATGGACTGATGATTGTCAGATTTTTTTTATCTGTTTAGAGGCCAAAGACCCTATTGAGGATGAAAAAAAAATGGTAAGAAACGGTAAAAAATGGCCTCAGTGATGATCAGTCAATCAGATTCCAGCTTACACTTTCAACCAGTCAGATTGCAGCTAATGTTTGTTCCCAACCAATCAGATTCTATATTACATTCTTTCATCCAATCAGATTCTAGCTTTCATTCTTTCAACCAGACAGATTACAGCTGACATTCTTTCCCAACCAATCAGGTTTTAGCTTTTATTCTTTCAACCAATCAGATTTTATCTGAAATTCTTTCATCCAATTAGATTCTAGCTTACATTCTTACAACAAATCAGATTCCAGCTTACATTATTTCCCCACTAATCAGATTACACATTACATTCTTTCAACCAGTCAGGTTCCAGCTTACCTTATTTCCCAACCAATCAGAATCCAGCTTTCATTCTTTCAACTAGTCAGATTTCAGCTTACATTTTCCAACCCAATCAGATTTTAGCTTTCATTGTTTCAACCAATCAGATTTATCTGAAATTCTTTCATCCAATTAGATTCTAGTTTACAATCTTTCAATCAATCAGATTCCATCTTAAATTATTTCCCCAACTAATCAGATTACACATTACATTCTTTCACCAAATCAGATTCCATCTTACATTTTTCCCAAACAATCAGATTCCAGATTACTTTCTTTCACTGCAGCTTTGGAAATGAAAGCTTGTCAATGATTGGTCGCATTAGGCCATGCTGGCTCTTTTTGATATATAACAAAACCTCTTTGAGATGACAACCAAAAAATTGGATTAAAAGGTGTCTTCTAGGAGGGTTGTCTTCTTAAATAAGATGGCAGTACAGTATACGTTGTATAATGAAGTCTGGATTCATCATATAAGGGGTATACCCGGGAGGCTCCACTTTAAGAGTGTGTGAGATGTCCAATGTGTTCATGGATTAAAAGGGTTTTCTCATTTTTTTTTATAACCCATTTTTTTTTATCCTGGTTGATGTGATTGGTAACCAGTTGATTTCCGAGGGTCCAGCTTGTAACATCCCCAGCAACCACAAAGCAAAATGTCTGACATATAAGCCACGCCTCCTGTGCTGTCCACTTCCTGCACAGAAAGTGGCAGTTACATTCTAATGGAATCTGATTGGCTGAGCAGAGACACATTCAGAACCCGGCGGAGGCAGAAATGTTATATGATTCCACTGGTGCTGTGACCTTACAGCTCAGGATAATTCAGGGGTCTTTTGGTGTTATTAGGTCGGAACCTCAGATGGCACAGTAGGGTGGGTTACATAATTGTGTATTACAATGTGTAACATACCTGGCGGCGTCCTTGCATAGTGGTCCATCTCCCACTGTGCAGGAGCGCGCACTTGATCTCCTGTCCAGAATGTCTCTCTGGCTTCCCTCCATGCTGTCTTGTTTGTGTCTGTGTCTGTTTCTGCTGCTTAAGGGCGGCGCCCGATCACTTCCTGCCTTTTGTACCTGCTGTGGGTCACACCCCTTGTGCGTCCTCAGCCTATCGCTGTCTGTCTCTTGGTATATAGCTCAGCAGCTCCCTTCTATCCCTGCCTGTGCATATGTGTTTCTTTCAGTGTGTGCTTGCACTCTGAAGTTGCCAGGTCCCGTTCCTGTTTCCCTGTCCGCCCTTCCTGGAGGCTGTATTTCCAGGCCTGTCTGAACTAAGTCCTGTATGTCTCCTGCCTTGCGGTGTCAGCTCCCGTGTCTGAACTGTGTCCTGTATGTCTCCTGCCTTGCGGTGTCAGCTCCCGTGTCTGAACTGTGTCCTGTATGTCTCCTGCTTTACGGTATTAGTTCCCGTGTCTGAACTAAGTCCTGTATGTCTCCTGCTTTACGGTATTAGTTCCCGTGTCTGAACTAAGTCCTGTATTTCTCCTGCCTTGCGGTGTCAGCTCCCGTGTCTGAACTGTGTCCTGTATGTCTCCTGCTTTTCGGTATTAGTTCCCGTGTCTGAACTAAGTCCTGTATGTCTCCTGCCTGGCGGTGTCAGCTCCCGTGTCTGAACTGTGTCCTGTATGTCTCCTGCTTTACGGTATTAGTTCCCGTGTCTGAACTAAGTCCTGTATGTCTCCTGCCTTGCGGTGTCAGCTCCCGTGTCTGAACTGTGTCCTGTATCTTGTCTGTCCTGTCTGAACACGCTCCTTGCCTGTTCGTCCCGCCTCTCTGGGGGCAGTATTCCCAGACCCGCTCCTGTATCCCGCTGCAGTGTCGGTCTCCTCCGTACACTCAGTTCCAGTCTGAACTCTCTCCTATCCTTTACCTGTTTTGTCTATGTCCATTCCCTTCCTTTTCCTGCAGAGTCTGTACTCGTACCTAACTCCTGCTTGTTGTCTCTGTACTCCCGTTTGTGAGTTTTTGGTCCACTCGCTACTTCACTGCAAGTACCCTGTGGGTGTCTGGCTCTGTCTTTCCCTTCCTGTCTGTTCCGTGTGAACAGAGTCCTGTCCTGCCCTGCTTCTGCCCGCTGCTCCTGCAGTCCTGTCCTGCCCTGCTTCTGCCCGCTGCTCCGGCAGTCCTGTCCTGCCCTGCCTGTACCCTATCCTGCCTGTATTGTTCCTGAGTCCCAGTGTGTACTGGGCCCTATCCTGCCTGTATTGTTCCTGAGTCCCAGTGTGTACTGGGCCCTATCCTGCCTGTATTGTTCCTGAGTCCCGGTGTGTACTGGGCTCTATCCCGCCTGTGTTCCTACCTGCTAGTGCCTCCCCGTCTGCACTCTAGCTGTGCTTGCCTTTACCCGCCTGCCTGCATACCCGCCTGCCTGCATACCCGCCTGCCTGCATACCCGCCTGCCTGCATACCAGTCTGTTCCTGTATTTCCCTGTGTGGGTCAACAGCCGTGTCCGGGGTCTGTCCTGGAGTAGCACCTGGTCCCTCTGCTCGGTTCCTCCTTGGTGCACTGGCGTCGTATGCCGTCGTGCCACCTTGGTCGGATCGGGTAGATACTTAGTTACGCCCCTCCAGGCATACACTCTCCGGCACGGTCCAGTGGAATCACTACCAATCACATGCACACGCCGCTCTAGCCCGGGCGTGTGCATAACAGCATGCTCAGGCCATGGTTCCCGTTGAGCCCCACGGCCTTCGCTCTCTGAGAAGTTTCCAGCGAAGACTTGCATTTAAATAAATAAATAAATTTTTTTTTTTCCTTAGCTGAGTTCCAGGCGAATTACGCACCGTCCAGATGGATCTATCAGCTCTCGTTCCTGCGGATCCGCCACGTTACTATGGGGATCCAAGACAGTGTCGTGCATTTGTGGAGCAATGCATGCTACACTTTAAGGCCTACCCTCTTTATTTTCCTTCCGATTGGGCTAAAGTGGCCTTTATTATGTCTTACCTGGCGGGGGATGCCTTGGAATGGATCAACCCCCTATATGAGACACAGGATCCGATCCTCCGGGACCTAATGGCCTTCCTGGTGGCCTTTCTAATGGTCTTCGATGATCCTAACCCGGAGGCTCCTGCTGAAGCTTCACTTCCCAATATCCCGGAGCAGCCCCAATGGGTAATGTGTGTGGGTAGCGTAATAGTTCTCCAGCCCAATGAGACTACTGCCCACCCAGAATCCTCACAGGGTGACTACGCTTTCCGGAATACTTCTTCCAACCTCAAGAGGCAGTCCAGACGTGCTAGACTTAGAGGCAAGCAGTCACGCCTGGGTCTGTCCTCCCTGAGACCTCCTGAACCCTTCGGGGTGCTACCTGGTAACGAAAGGACAGAGACTCTCCTATACTCTGTACCTGATACCTCGCTCGCTTCGTCCAGTGAGTCCGACCTAGTGTTCTCCGAAGCAGAAGTTACTCCCGAGTCTCTACACCCCTCCGACCAGGCGGAGGACCTCCAGTTGTGTTTAGAACCCTTCGGGGTGCCACCTGGTGGTGAATGGACAGAGACTTTCCTATACTCGGTACCCGATACCTCGCCTGCTTCCTCCAGTGAGTCCGACCTAGTGTTCTCCGAAGCAGAAGTTACTCCCGAGTCTCTACACCCCTCCGACCAGGCGGAGGACCTCCAGTTGTGTTTAGAACCCTTCGGGGTGCCACCTGGTGGTGAATGGACAGAGACTTTCCTATTTCCTGTACCTGATACCTCGCCTGCTTCCTCCAGTGAGTCCGACCTAGTGTTCTCCGAAGCAGAAGTTACTCCCGAGTCTCTACACCCCTCCGACCAGGCGGAGGACCTCCAGTTGTGTTTAGAACCCTTCGGGGTGCCACCTGGTGGTGAATGGACAGAGACTTTCCTATTTCCTGTACCTGATACCTCGCCTGCTTCCTCCAGTGAGTCCGACCTTGTGTACTCTGAAGCAGATGTTTTCTCTGAGCCTCAGTACTCTTCTGACCCGGCGGAGGACCTCCAGTTGTTTCCTGAATCCTCCGGGGTACCACCAGATAACAAAGAGACAGTGACTTTTCCTCATTATGTACCTGATAACCCGTCTATTTCTTCCTGTGAGCTTGACAAGATGTACCTCGAAGCAGAGATTACCCTCAAGTCTCTGTCCCCCTCCAACCCAGTGAACGACTGGTCCTCGAATTCCCTGCGGAAGATTCTGGCAGGCCTGAAGAAGAGGGGGCGTAAGGGGGGAGGTACTGTAACATACCTGGCGGCGTCCTTGCATAGTGGTCCATCTCCCACTGTGCAGGAGCGCGCACTTGATCTCCTGTCCAGAATGTCTCTCTGGCTTCCCTCCATGCTGTCTTGTTTGTGTCTGTGTCTGTTTCTGCTGCTTAAGGGCGGCGCCCGATCACTTCCTGCCTTTTGTACCTGCTGTGGGTCACACCCCTTGTGCGTCCTCAGCCTATCGCTGTCTGTCTCTTGGTATATAGCTCAGCAGCTCCCTTCTATCCCTGCCTGTGCATATGTGTTTCTTTCAGTGTGTGCTTGCACTCTGAAGTTGCCAGGTCCCGTTCCTGTTTCCCTGTCCGCCCTTCCTGGAGGCTGTATTTCCAGGCCTGTCTGAACTAAGTCCTGTATGTCTCCTGCCTTGCGGTGTCAGCTCCCGTGTCTGAACTGTGTCCTGTATGTCTCCTGCCTTGCGGTGTCAGCTCCCGTGTCTGAACTGTGTCCTGTATGTCTCCTGCTTTACGGTATTAGTTCCCGTGTCTGAACTAAGTCCTGTATGTCTCCTGCTTTACGGTATTAGTTCCCGTGTCTGAACTAAGTCCTGTATTTCTCCTGCCTTGCGGTGTCAGCTCCCGTGTCTGAACTGTGTCCTGTATGTCTCCTGCTTTTCGGTATTAGTTCCCGTGTCTGAACTAAGTCCTGTATGTCTCCTGCCTGGCGGTGTCAGCTCCCGTGTCTGAACTGTGTCCTGTATGTCTCCTGCTTTACGGTATTAGTTCCCGTGTCTGAACTAAGTCCTGTATGTCTCCTGCCTTGCGGTGTCAGCTCCCGTGTCTGAACTGTGTCCTGTATCTTGTCTGTCCTGTCTGAACACGCTCCTTGCCTGTTCGTCCCGCCTCTCTGGGGGCAGTATTCCCAGACCCGCTCCTGTATCCCGCTGCAGTGTCGGTCTCCTCCGTACACTCAGTTCCAGTCTGAACTCTCTCCTATCCTTTACCTGTTTTGTCTATGTCCATTCCCTTCCTTTTCCTGCAGAGTCTGTACTCGTACCTAACTCCTGCTTGTTGTCTCTGTACTCCCGTTTGTGAGTTTTTGGTCCACTCGCTACTTCACTGCAAGTACCCTGTGGGTGTCTGGCTCTGTCTTTCCCTTCCTGTCTGTTCCGTGTGAACAGAGTCCTGTCCTGCCCTGCTTCTGCCCGCTGCTCCTGCAGTCCTGTCCTGCCCTGCTTCTGCCCGCTGCTCCGGCAGTCCTGTCCTGCCCTGCCTGTACCCTATCCTGCCTGTATTGTTCCTGAGTCCCAGTGTGTACTGGGCCCTATCCTGCCTGTATTGTTCCTGAGTCCCAGTGTGTACTGGGCCCTATCCTGCCTGTATTGTTCCTGAGTCCCGGTGTGTACTGGGCTCTATCCCGCCTGTGTTCCTACCTGCTAGTGCCTCCCCGTCTGCACTCTAGCTGTGCTTGCCTTTACCCGCCTGCCTGCATACCCGCCTGCCTGCATACCCGCCTGCCTGCATACCCGCCTGCCTGCATACCAGTCTGTTCCTGTATTTCCCTGTGTGGGTCAACAGCCGTGTCCGGGGTCTGTCCTGGAGTAGCACCTGGTCCCTCTGCTCGGTTCCTCCTTGGTGCACTGGCGTCGTATGCCGTCGTGCCACCTTGGTCGGATCGGGTAGATACTTAGTTACGCCCCTCCAGGCATACACTCTCCGGCACGGTCCAGTGGAATCACTACCAATCACATGCACACGCCGCTCTAGCCCGGGCGTGTGCATAACACAATGCCACGACAATTCTATGTATATATGAAAGCAAATGCCTATGTGCATGTCTGTTAGTGTGTATGGGGGCATCTGTAAGTGATAATGCATGTGTGTGACATGTATACATCAGTAACTGTGTGAGTATATATAGTATGTGTATATATATATACAGTATAGAGAGAGAGAAATATGTATGTGTATATACTGTATATATATGTGTATATATGTTTCTGTATGTGTATATACTGTATGTAGAAGTGTGTGTGTCCATATTATATATATATATACAGTGGGGAAAAGAAGTATTTCATACACTGCTGATTTTGCACGTTTTATTGTAGGTACACTTCACCTGTGAGAGACAGAATCTAAAAATAAAAAAATAAAAAAAATTATTAAATTGCATTTTATTGCATGAAATAAGTATTTGATCACCTACCAACTAGCAAAAATTCTGCCTCTCACAGACCTGTTAGTTTTTCTTTAAGAAGCACTCCTACTCTGCACTCATTACCTGCATTAATTGCACCTGTTTGAACTCATTACCTGTATAAAATACACCTGTACACACACTCAATCAATAACAATCCAACCTCAACACCATGGCCAAGACCAAAGAGCTGTCTAAGGACAACAGGGACAAAATTGTAAACCTGCAAAAGGCTGGGATGGGCTACAGGACAATAGGCAAGCAGCTTGGTGAGAAGGCAGCAACTGCTGGCACAATTATAAGAAAATGGAAGAAACACAAGATGACTGTCAATCTTCCTCGGTCTGGGTCGCCATGCAAGATCTCACCTCGTGGGGTAAGGACAATTCTGAGAAAGGTCAGGAATCAGCCCATAACTACATGAGAGGACCTGGTCAATGACCTGAAGAGAGCTGGGACCACAGTCTCGAACATTACAGTTAGTAACACACTACGCCGTACTGGCGTACAGCTGTGTATGGAAAAAAGCGGTCTGTGGAGCGCTAGAGTGATCACTGGAAAAAAAACAGATTTAGGGCTACTGGTGGAAAGGGCTTATTAAATGTTTTTAGCCCTAAATCTGTTTTTTTCCAGTGATCACTCTAGCCCTCCACAGACCGCTTTTCTCCCTACGCAGCCTCCTATTCCCTTTTTGAGGATCAGCGGCAGGAGCAGCTTTGTGGATCAATTGCCAATCATCCCTGCAATTCCTTTCCCCACTCGTTAACAGAGCACCTGCGGCAAGGGAGCCGCCTCCTTCAGACTCACAGAACTCACAGGACCTGCGGTGACTCGACAAGGAACCCGGAAGCGGCGGACGCAGCCAGCGGTCCGCAGCATACAGCACGTGGCAAGCCCACTGACCCACACCACGCGGTGAGACTCATGTTTTCCCCACTCTTTGGCAGTCACCGGGGTTGTGCAGGGGTGCACAACTCCAGCAGGTGAGTGGCCTTTTGGCCGTTTTTAATCCAGATTGGTGCATCTGGTTCTTCACACAGCGCGCTTCTCTCCCCTCTTTCTCTACGTACTGGCGTACAGGGCATGCAAGGTCCTCATGCTCACGTCAGCACATGGCCAGGCCCATTTGAAGTTCACCAATGACCATCTGAATGATCCAGAGGAGACATGGGAGAAGATCATGTGCTCAGATGAGACCAAAATAGAACTTTTTGGTATCAACTCCATTCGCTGTGTTTGGAGGAAGAAGGATGAGTACAACCCCAAGAACACCTTCCCAACCGTGAAGCATGGTGGGGGAAACATCATAATTTGCGAGTTCTTTTTTGCAAAGGTGACAGGATGACTGCACCGTATTGAAGGGAGGATGGATGGGGTCATGTATTGCGAGATTTTGGACAACAACCTCCTTCCCTCAGTAAGAGCATTGAAGATGGGTCGATGCTGGGTCTTCCAGCATGACAATGACCTAAAACATTTAGCCAGGGCAACTAAGGAGTGGCTCCGTAAGAAGCATTTGAAGGTCCTGGAGCGGCTTAGCCAGTCTCCAGACCTGAACTGAATAGAAAATCTTTGGAGGAAGCTGAAACTCAATGTTGCCCAGTGACAGCCCCGAAACCTGAAAGATCTGGAGAAGATCTGTATGGAGGAGGGGGCCAAAATCCCTGCTGCAGTTTGTGCAAACCTGGTCAAGAACTACAGGAAACGTCTGATCTCTGTAATTGCAAACAAAGGTTTCTGGTCCAAATATTAAGTTCTGTTTTTCTATTGTATCAAATACTTATTTCATGCAATAAAATGCAAATTAAGTGTTTGTGTAGATGTATGTGTATACATACCGTATATATGGATGTGTGTGAGTTGTGATGTCTGAATATTTGACACACTCACTCAAGCACACATCACCACATTGCTTTCATATATTGTTTTTATGCACAGATACAGGTTACGTTATAGGTTTATTTGTATTTATTAAATCCTAGTTTATGTTATGGTTTTATGAAATTTTACATGAGTGGTACGCAATGAAATAAATATGCCCTTCCTGTATAGTTTATAGTTGCTCATGTGTGTGTATCCATGTTATAGATGGATCGATAAATAGAACAGATAGATAAATAATAGATAGATGATAGATAGATAGATGATAGATAGATAGATGATAGATAGATGATAGATAGATGATAGATAGATGATAGATAATAGACAGATAATAGACAGATGATACATAGATAATAGCTAGATAATAGATGTATAGATAATAGATAGATAGACATTGATTCTATATACAGTACAGACCAAAAGTTTGGATACACCTTCTCATTTAAAGATTTTTCTGTATTTTCTTGACTATGAAAATTGTACATTCACACTGAAGGCATCAAAACTATGAATTAACACATGTGGAATTATATACTTAACAAAAAAGTGTGAAACAACTGAAAATATGTCTTATATTCTAGGTGCTTCAAAGTAGCCACCTTTTGCTTTGATGACTGCTTTGCGCACTCTTGGCATTCTCTTGATGAGCTTCAAGAGGTAGTCACCGGAAATGGTCTTCCAACAATCTTGAAGGAGTTCCCAGAGATGCTTAGCACTTGTTGGCCCTTTTGCCTTCACTCTGCGGTCCAGCTCACCCCAAACCATCTCGATTGGGTTCAGGTCTGGTGACTGTGGAGGCCAGGTCATCTGGCGTAGCACCCCATCACTCCCCTTCTTGGTCAAATAGCCCTTACACAGCCTGGAGGTGTGTTTGGGGTCACTGTCCTGTTGAAAAATAAATGATGGTCCAACTAAACGCAAACCGGATGGAATAGCATGCCGCTACAAGATGCTGTGGTAGCCATGCTGGTTCAGTATGCCTTCAATTTTGAATAAATCCCAAACAGTGTCACCAGCAAAGCCCCCCCACACCATCACACCTCCTCCTCCATGCTTCACGGTGGGAACCAGGCATGTAGAGTCCATCCGTTCACCTTTTCTGAGTCGCACAAAGACACGGTGGTTGGAACCAAAGATCTCAAATTTGGACTCCTCAGACCAAAGCACAGATATCCACTGGTCTAATGTCCATTCCTTGTGTTCTTTAGCCCAAACAAGTCTCTTCTGCTTGTTGCCTGTCCTTAGCAGTGGTTTCCTAGCAGCTATTTTACCATGAAGGCCTGCTGCACAAAGTCTCCTCTTAACAGTTGTTGAAGAGATGTGTCTACTGCTAGAACACATGTGGAATTATATACTTGACAAAAAAGCAAGAAAAAAGCAGCTAACAGTCTATTCAGTAGGACTATCAGCTGTGTATCCACCAGACTTCTGCACAACACAACTGATGGTCCCAACCCCATTTATAAGGCAAGAAATCCCACTTATTAAACCTGACAGGACACACCTGTGAAGTGAAAGCCATTTCCGGTGACTACCTCTTGAAGCTCATCAAGAGAATGCCAAGAGTGTGCAAAGCCGTCATCAAAGCAAAAGGTGGCTACTGTGAAGAACCTAGAATATAAGACATATTTTCAGTTGTTCCACACTTTTTTGTTAAGTATATAATTCCACATGTGGTAATTCATAGTTTTGATGCCTTCAGTGTGAATGTACAATTTTCATAGTCATGAAAATACAGAAAAATCTTTAAATGAGAAGGTGTGTCCAAACTTTTGGTCTGTACTGTACATAAATACGTAGATCTACTGGATGTAGACTGATTGATACATTACAATTTATCATTTTTCACTATGCTAATAGCCTGACCACTAGGGGCGCTGTTTTGTTCTATTCTATATATCTATACATTTGACCTCACAATCCATTCCCTTGAAATTGAAATTTAAAAAAAGACCTTCTATTGAGAAATTTTATGATAAGTTTCCCTCCATTTATTAAAACAATGCTATATTGTAAAGCCAGGTAAAGCATCGTGACACATGTGCCTATATAATGTATACAGCTTTTTTTCATATTAAACCATTTATTTCAGTTTATTCAAGGCCGGTAGATTTCACAGTCCTCATATCTCACTTTAATATCTGCTTTCTTTCCCCCTTCACCTGCGTTTTTAACAAGTTACACTTGATGTGAAAACAAAAAAAAAAAAGTGAAGTTTCCACTATAGGATTTCCTCTTGAAAATTTAGTGCCTTAACACCCTCTGTTTGCTTTGTGACTTCAGTTTCCAAAACAGACTTTGGGCAAAGTGTTACAATACATCTATAGAAACAGCCTGACCGTGCGCGGCGACTGCTCCGGCGGAATTGTAAGATGGAACCGTTTACACATAAAGACGACGTCAAATAGAAAGTCTTACATTTTTCATATATATATTTATTTTATTATAGAATAAAATTTATTCATAATCCATGTGGTTGAACAAATGATGAAAAAAATGTGTTATTTTTTAATATATAATTTTTTTTTTTTAACGACGCCCTCATTTAAATGAGTAGAATTATTATTTTTTTTATTTCTGTATTTGTTTTTTTTTTATTTAATATTTATTTTTCAATTACAAATTAAAAACTAAAAAAAACTACTACTCTAGGTAATGGTCAATGCTTATATATATATATACATATACATACACACACACATCCCCATTCAGACCGGTCTATCTGGTGTGAACATGGCTATATACTTAGACTGAAAAAGAAGCAACATAGTGACAAATATAGAAAACAATGTGGTCGTACACATATATATCTATGGCTTCCTATATGTAAAAGGCACTCAGCACAAAGCACATTAAACATTTGCCCTTGGCAATTAGTATTTCCGTATTCCTCAAAGGGATTTATTTTATTAAACTTACCTTCCCTGTATTCTGATTTTGTAATCTCGCAGACATGACGGGGTTAAAATCGAGCATCAGATGGCAATATTGTCTGGGTCTGCTTCATATGAGACACAACCTGCAGAAATCAAATGCCCTGAGCAATGTAAACAGTTCACAATCCCCCTTATGAGCCGGCTACAAGTGATTAATAAGATCTGAATCTCATAAAAAAAAGCTTCCCATTTATGCAGTTTTTTTATCTTATTTTTTTTCCCATAGTCTTTCATGCTAGATTATATTCAAGTTTAATTTTCTTCTTGTGTTTTTTTTTTTCTTGCCTTTGTGCATTTCATTGTGTGGTGATGGGGGGCGTTCTGAGCTGCTGATAAATACAATGCAATTTGTCGTAGACAATAGGAAAGGATAAGATATTGTGCAGAATAAACATAGAAAAAAGAAAACCGAAAAGATAGATGATTGAGCTGATGATAGAGAATAGATCGAGAACTAATAGATAGATGGATCATAGATAAAAGATAGAAGATAGATAGATGATAGATAGATAATATATAGATAGATGATAGATAATAGATGATAGATAATAGATGATAGATAATAGATATATAGATAATAGATAGATAATAGATAGATAGATAGATGATAGATAGATAATATATAGATAGATAATAGATAGATAATAGATGATAGATAATAGATAGATAATAGATAGATGATAGATAGATAATAGATAGGTAAATATATATATATATATATAATAGATAGTTGGATAGATAATAGGTAGATAATAAATAGATAATAGATACATAGATAATATATAGATATATATATATAATAGATAGATAATAAATAAATAGATAATAGATAGATAATAGATAGATAATAGATAGATAATAGATAGATACAGTAGATAGATAGAACTTGATAAAGGCTCATTGCCAAAACCAAAACATTTACTTGGGGATGCTGCCATTTTTTAATAGATTGATAGACAAATAAAAAGATAGAGGAAAGACAATAGATAGAAATTATATTACATAGATATATAGAAGAAAGACAATAGATAGAAATTATATTACATAGATATATAGAAGAAAGACAATAGATAGTACAGATAGATAGATAGATAACAATTAAAAAACGCTCATTGCCAAAGCCAAAACATATATATTGGGGTGCTGCCATTTTTTATTTGATAAATGGGTAGACAAATCGAAAGATATAGGAAAGACAATAGATAGGCATATACATAGAAGATAAGAAAGAAAGAAGGAAAGATAATAGAGCAGACAGAAAGATAGATAGATAATAGATAGATAGAAAATAGATAGATAATAGATAGATAATAGATAGATAGATAATAGATAGATAGATAATAGATAGATAATAGATAGATAATAAATAGATAGATAGATAATAGATAGATAGAAAATAGATAGATAATGGATAGATAATGGATAGATAATAGATAGATAGATAGATAATGGATAGATAATGGATAGATGATAGATAGATGATAGATAGATAATAGATAGATAGAAAATAGATAGATAATAGATAGATAATAGATAGATAGATAATAGATAGATAGATAATAGATAGATAATAGATAGATAATAAATAGATAGATAGATAATAGATAGATAGAAAATAGATAGATAATGGATAGATAATGGATAGATAATAGATAGATAGATAGATAATGGATAGATAATGGATAGATGATAGATAGATGATAGATAGATAATAGATAGATGATAGATAATAGATAATAGATAGATGATAGATAATGGATCAATAGATAGATAGATAGATAGATAGATAGATAGATAGAGAGGAGTGCTGTTTCCAATTTTTTTTACTATAATTGAGGACTGGCATGTATCTGGGAGGATTCTGCACCCAACTGCTGGTGCTGCCTTTTGTCTTTTTCTTTTTAGATAGATAGATAGATAAGAAATAGATGATAGATAGAGATAGATAGATAATAGATAGATGATAGATAGATAAATAATAGATAGATAGATAGATAATAGATAGATAGATAATAGATAGATAATAGATAGATAGATAATAGATAGATAGATAATAGATAGATAACTAGCTGAAAGAAAGTAGATAGAAAAATGGAGAGAAAAAAATGACAAGCAAATTATGGAAAAGATATATAAAATTGTGCAGCGCTGTGGAATATGTTATTATTACTTTTATTAATAGTTTACACACAAGAGCAGAGTTTGTTATTCTGCACAACACACCAGGACACCACACAATTATAAATCTACAGACGATTGACGTGGTGCAGTGATACAGGTACTGGGCCTGGGGTACAGACTTCCCTCCAGGCTATGGCACTACACACCTGTGACCTGGCACAATACTCTGTGACTATACCTCATATACAGAGTGTATATGCCCCATAAGATGATGTCGTTCCATCACTACCTATTCTGTATGAAGCACATTTTTACTCTTTAATATTTGCATCAAATTTTAAAATTTTAAGGTTTATCACATTTTTTTCTTCATTGTAATCTAGTCAAGAAAATCGTGCCTTGCCTTTATTGTTTTAAAAAATCCCATGCATGAGAGACTACATATAATTGCTACGTTATAAAGCCGTAATTGAAGTGATTAAAGGGGCTATCTCATCTCAGGCAACACCTTTAATCTCCTGAGACCCCCATCAAACATCTGATTTTTACATGAGGAATTTACAGTTAGCTCTACAGCGGCCACTAATGGTGAAAGCCGGTATTACATGCCCTCCACGTCAACTAAAAAGCAGAGCTGCTACTTATTATAGGGAGGGGGGGACCTGTGCATGAAACTCCCCTCTATAACGGCCAGATAAAAAGAAGACGCTTATTACCATTGTCTCATTTATGGTCTACAATTTGCTGTAGCTAAATGTTAAAAGTTTTCGAGAAAAATTGTCTGAACTCTCGTCAATAGTTTATATGAGCTGTTGTGAGCAATATGGTCCGAAAGAGTTAATTTGGCGAGATGTCACTGCTTTTTTTTATGTTTCTAAAGCCCCTTTATAATACGGTTGACTGATTTATTCAGCGCAAAGTTATGTACAGGTCTCGGACTGAAAACGCTGAGGCTAACGTGTGTGTTTGGCTATTTTTCAGGCAGATAATGGATATATAATGTGAGTGTTGTAATTACAGTCTGTAACTATTCTTCAGCCTCTAAGCCCTGAGCTGCCAGTGGCCCCGTGATGCATTACATAGGAGGTTAAGCCGGGGTTATTATAAAAATATGATCCTGCGGCTGCATTGCAACATGTAGTATTCCTGGGAGGGGAACATTGTCATTCATTGGTCAAAAGAAAAAGAGGTTTCGGTTGGTTACAACGTATTTTTTGGTTTATATCGAGAAATTTTTTTTTTTTTTTTTTTTTTCAATTTATGCAACTGTTTCTATAGTTATTTTAACTTTTAAGAAAACTCGAAGACATCCAACATGGAGTTCCTTACAACTTTTGCTGTGGACTCTTCCCATTGACTTCAATGTATAGTAAAAAAAATCTGCAATCACTTTTTGTAAGTTGTGGATTTTACCTGCAGATCTACAGCAAAAATCAGAGTTTAGATAGCCATCTAAGATAATAATAAAAAAATAAAATAATTAGTAAATACAGTGGGGAAAATAAGTATTTGATACACTGTCACTTTTGCAAGTTTTCCCACCTACAAAGGATGGAGAGGTCTATAATTGTTATCGTAGGTACACTTCACCTGTGAGAGACAGAATCTAAAAATCACATTGTATGATTTTTACATAATTAATTTGCATTTCATTGAATGAAATAAGTATTTGATCACCTACCAACCAGCAAGAATTCTGATTCTCACAGACGTTAGTTCTCTTTAAGAAGCCCTCTTACTCGGCACTCATTACCGGTATTAATTGCACCTGTTTGAACTCGTTACCTGTATAAAAGACACCTGTCCACACACTCAATCAATCACACTCCAACCTCTCCACCATGGCCAAGACGAAAGAGCAGTCTAAGGACACCAGGGACAAAATTGTAGACCTGCACAAGGCTGGGATGAGCTACAGGACAATAGGCAAGCAGCTTGGTGAGAAGGCAACAACTGTTGGCACAATTATTAGAAAATGGAAGAAACACAAGATGATTGTCAATCTTCGGGGGCTCAATGCAAGATGTGGTCTCGTGGGTTAAGGATGACTCTGAGAAAGGTCAGGAATCTGCCCAGAACTACATGGGAGGACCTGGTCAATGACCTGAAGAGAGCTGGGACCACAATCTCAAGCATTACGGTTAGTAACACACTGGGTTGTGGCTGGGTCTTCCAGCATGAGAATGAACGAAACACACAGTCAGGACAACTAAGGAGTGGCTCCGTAAGAAGCATTCAAGGTCCTGGAGTGGCCTAGCCAGTCTCCTGACCCAATGGAAAATCTTTGGAAGGAGCTGAAACTCAATGTTGCCCAGCGACAGCCCCGAAACCTGAAAGATCTGGAGAAGATCTGTATGGAGGAGTGGGCCAAAATCCCTGCTGCAGTTTGTGCAAACCTGGTCAAGAACTACAGGAAACATCTGACCTCTGTAATTATAACAAAGGTTTCTGGACCAGATATTAAGTTCTGTTTTTCTATTGTATCAAATACTTATTTCATGCAATAAAATGCAAATTAAGTGTTTGTGTAGATGTATGTGTATACATACCGTATATATGGATGTGTGTGAGTTGTGATGTCTGAATATTTGACACACTCACTCAAGCACACATCACCACATTGCTTTCATATATTGTTTTTATGCACAGATACAGGTTACGTTATATGTTTATTTGTATTTATTAAATCCTAGTTTATGTTATGGTTTTATGAAATTTTACATGAGTGGTACGCAATGAAATAAATATGCCCTTCCTGTATAGTTTATAGTTGCTCATGTGTGTGTATCCATGTTATAGATGGATCGATAAATAGAACAGATAGATAAATAATAGATAGATGATAGATAGATAGTAGATAGATGATAGATAATAGATAGATAGATAATAGATAGATAATAGATAGATGATAGATAGATAGTAGATAGATGATAGATAATAGATGATAGATAATAGATAATAGATGATAGATAGATGATAGATGATGGATGATGGATAATAGATGTATAGACCAAATATTAAGTTCTGTTTTTCTATTGTATCAAATACTTATTTCATGCAATAAAATGCAAATTAATTCTGTAAAAATCATACAATGTGATTTTCTGGTTTTTATTTTTAGATTCTGTCTCTCACAGGTGAAGTGTACCTATGATAAAAATTACAGACCTCTCCATTCTTTGTAGGTGGGAAAACTTGTAAAATCTGCAGTGGATCAAATACTTATTTTCCCCACTATATATATATATATATATATATATATATATATATATATATACATACATACATACACAGTACAGACCAAAAGTTTGGACACACCTTCTCATTTAAAGATTTTTCTGTATTTTTATGACTATGAAAATTATACATTCACACTGAAGGCATCAAAACTATGAATTACCACATGTGGAATTATATACTTAACAAAAAAGTGTGAAACAACTGAAAATATGTCTTATATTCTAGGTTCTTCAAAGTAGCCACCTTTTGCTTTGATGACTGCTTTGCACACTCTTGGCATTCTCTTGATGAGCTTCAAGAGGTAGTCACCGGAAATGGTCTTCCAACAATCTTGAAGGAGTTCCCAGAGATGCTTAGCACTTGTTGGCCCTTTTGCCTTCACTCTGCGGTCCAGCTCAGCACAAACCATCTCGATTGGGTTCAGGTCTGGTGACTGTGGAGGCCAGGTCATCTGGCGTAGCACCCCATCACTCTCCCTCTTGGTCAAATAGCCCTTACACAGCCTGGAGGTGTGTTTGGGGTCATTGTCCTGTTGAAAAATAAATGATGGTCCAACTAAACGCAAACCGGATGGAATAGCATGCCGCTGCAAGATGCTGTGGTAGCCATGCTGGTTCAGTATGCCTTCAATTTTGAATAAATCCCCAACAGTGTCACCAGCAAAGCACCTCCACACCATCACACCTCCTCCTCCATGCTTCACGGTGGGAACCAGGCATGTACAGTCCATCCGTTCACCTTTTATGCGTCGCACAAAGACATGGTGGTTGGAACCAAAGATCTCAAATTTGGACTCATCAGACCAAAGCACAGATTTCCACTGGTCTAATGTCCATTCCTTGTGTTCTTTAGCCCAAACAAGTCTCTTCTGCTTGTTGCCTGTCCTTAGCAGTGGTTTCCTAGCAGCTATTTTACCATGAAGACCTGCTGCACAAAGTCTCCTCTTAACAGTTGTTGTAGAGATGTGTCTGCTGCTAGAACTCTGTGTGGCATTGACCTGGTCTCTAATCTGAGCTGCTGTTAACCTGCGATTTCTGAGGCTGGTGACTCGGATAAACTTATCCTCAGAAGCAGAGGTGACTCTTGGTCTTCCTTTCCTGGGGTGGTCCTCATGTGAGCCAGTTTCTTTGTAGCGCTTGATGGTTTTTGCAACTGCACTTGGGGACACATTCAAAGTCTTTTCAATTTTTCGGACTGACTGACCTTCATTTCTTAAAGTAATGATGGCCACTCATTTTTCTTTACTTATCTTCTTTTTTCTTGCCATAATACAAATTCTAACAGTCTATTCAGTAGGACTATCAGCTGTGTATCCACCTGACTTCTGCACAACACAACTGATGGTCCCAACCACATTTATAAGACAAGAAATCCCACTTATTAAACCTGACAGGGCACACCTGTGAAGTGAAAACCTTTTCCGGTGACTACCTCTTGAAGCTCATCAAGAGAATGCCAAGAGTGTGCAAAGCAGTCATCAAAGCAAAAGGTGGCTACTTTGAAGAACCTAGAATATAAGACATATTTTCAGTTGTTTCACACTTTTTTGTTAAGTATATAATTCCACATGTGTTAATTCATAGTTTTGATGCCTTCAGTATGAATGTACAATTTTCAAAGTCATGAAAATACAGCAAAATCTTTAAATGAGAAGGTGTGTCCAAACTTTTGGTCTGTACTGTATGTCCAATTTACCTTTTTTCCCCCTGTTTTTTTGTGCTGTTCCAATACACACAAAAGAAATAAACGTGTATAAGAAAACGTGTGTAATTGCAATAACTATTTCAAGGAGCCAACACTTTCGGCCGTGACCGTATAGGATTGCTGCTTCCAATAGGTGGCGCTATTCAAGTCCTTTTTTTCTCTGAAGAGGCAGTTTGCATATATATCTATATGTATATGTATATATTCATTTAACCAATTTTCTGTGGCTCCCCTACCTATTATCCACCATTCCCTGGAGCCCCAACAGGTTTCTGTTCTTCCAGGAATAGGGTGCCCTATAGATTTGTGACTATGTCGGCCATTCTCTGCAACTTTCTACCAAATTTTGTGTTTTGACTCTTCCCCTATTTTGAAGATCTTTGTTTCCTTTCTGTGAATTTAATAATGAGTAAAATTAATTTTTCTTTGTTCAGAAATCAATAGTGCCCAAGAAAATAAGAAACTTTATAACATATCTTATCATAGAAATCAGCTTCTTTCTCCTCCTGGACTGATCTTTCATTTTCCAAATTCTTAATTCACAGGTAAAATCTGTCCTCAGTGAAAACAGATTTTCCCATTACTGAGATAGGAGATGGCAGTTGGTGCTCATAAAGTTCTATGGAGAACTGTACCTGTCAATTTAAGTGAATTTGTGGCAGAATATCTGTGTCTGGCTCGTCCTCCTCCATATAATCTTAAAAGCACTAACTGTCACCTCGTATTTCAGTAATAGGAAAATCTGTATTCACTGAATGTAGATTTTACGTATGAATTAGGAATGAAAGATCCGTCCAGGAGGAGAAAGACGCAGATTTCTCTGATAAGATATATTACAATTTTTTTATTTTCATGTGTCCTATTGATTTATAAAAAAAAACAATTAAAATAACGGTGACTCTTTAAATTGAGTGGATTTTTTTTTTTACTCTTTGCTCCTCCCTTGATAGGGGGAATGGCTTAGTTGGAGAGGGATGTGGTCTCTGATTCCGAAAATGAAGAAGCCACCGTCCTTCCTTAGCGCTGCGTTCCTTTCACCCCTTTTCCCTTGCACAGCGCTGCTCTCGTCACCTGGCTTTGGCGGTACCTGCTGCTAGCCCCATTCACTTCAAAGAAGTTGCACTGCAGCGGGTGGCCGTGAATGCCTCTGTGTAGAGGAAAAAACTGTGAGAGGGACATGGTGATACCAAAGGTCCAACCACCAGTGATCATAAAGGGGTTGTACACCATTTGTTTTGCGCACTTAACTAGTGCTTGAAAAAAACAACTTTTTTTAAAAAAAAATGCATTTTTTTAAAAATTTATTTTGTCCCATTCACACTGTGGAAGTAGCGGTCATGTAATTCCGTCTGTAAGTTTCCTGTGATGTTCTGTTTGATGTTCTCCTCTTATGACCATCTGCCTCCGAAAGGTTATTTAAGGGGGGGCTTCCTTACACAGATCTTCACAGAACATTCAGACAGCCTCTCGCCTGGCCGAAATGGGTTGGGATTCACATAACTCCAGCAAACAGCAGGTTTTTGTCAGGAGAAAGTGCCATCGGCCATTCATTGACTACATGCCGGCCATGTAACTTAAGAGCTGGTGGTCGTACGGTTCTAAAGCAATTTCTTGGAATTTTCCTGCTTACTTATTGAGGGTAGGGATAAGCGGACCCGTGGAAGTACGGGTTCTGGTACCCAACCCGAACTTTATTCCAAAGTACCAGAACTGTACCCGAACTTGAACCAGAACCCCATTAAGAACAATGGGGATCTGAACTTTTGAGCTGGAAAATTTCTCTCTCTCTCCTCCCGCACTTTCCCCGGAACTCTGAACATTGCAAAGGACTTCCAGGAGAAGTCTGTGTTCGGCATCTAGGACCGGACACTAACTGTCCGGTACGAATGCCGAACTTTTAAGTTCGCGTTCGCTCTTCTCTAATTGTTGGACTACTTCCTTTCTTGGTGACTTCATTAACAGAAACTTCAGCAAAGTTCACCATACAGAGAGAGAGACAGGAAGGCAGTAATATCTGTATCTACACCATTTACAGGGAAAGTCAGGAGAACGGTAATATCTGTATATACATTATTAACAAGGAGAGACAGGGAGCCAGTACTATCTGTATCTATATATTTCACAGGCAAGCATACATATTGGTTTATATATGCTTAAATCATGCACAGGGAGAGACTAGGAGGCAATACAATCTGTGCCTTCATCATCTACAGGACAGAGAACAGGATTCAGTAATATTAGAGTCTACATATTGTACTGGAAGTCAGGAAGGCAGCACTATCTATGCCTTCATCATCTATAAGACATAGAAAAGGATTCATTAATATTACAGTTTACATATTATATTGGAAGCCAGGAAGGCAGTACTATCCGTGCCATCATCATCTACAAGATAGAAAAAAAGGATTCAGTAATATTAGAGTCTACATATTGTACTGGAAGACAGGAAGGCAGCACTATCTGTGCCTTCTTCATCTACAAGACAGAGAAACGGATTTAGTAATATTAGAGTCTACATATTGTACTGGACGACAGGAAGGCAGCACTATCTGTGTCTTTATAAACTACAGGACAGAGAAAATGATTCAGTAATATTAGAGTTTACATTTTATACTGGAAGCCAGGAAGACAGTACTATCTGTGCCTACTTAATTTACAAGGAGGCTATAGTATATTTACTCTGAACATATGGTAAGATATAGGCAAGGAATACTATCTCTTTCTACATCATTTGTAGGAAAACAGGTAAACAGTACTATCTGTGCTTACATTTTTATATGGAGACAGAAGCAAAATTATGGTCTTCTTTATCATTTATAAGCAAAGACATATAGTCAGTACTCTCAATGTCCAAGTCATTTATTTTTGGGAATCATTATGTGTAAATACATTCTGTACATGAAAAGATTCTATCATCAGTACTATCTGTATCTACATAATTCACATGAAGAGACAAGGAGGTAGTACTATCTGATCTTGCTCTGTGCCTACAGACATTTTTTTTACCATGTTGATTAAATCAGAAATTTAATCTAATATTATATCTGGAGACGGCCCAACTTTTCCCCCGAAACTACTATCAAGAGAAACAAAACTTCTGACACTTTTTGTATTGATGATCCCTGTGTCAGACATCAATGATAGGATTTGACCTCGGGTGTTTCTATAGTGTTCTCTGATGTACTATAGAACTTGAAACACATCCAGCAAAAAATGGAACATAATGGAACGCAGAAGCTGCAGATATATTGCTGCCGTCATTTTCTTTATCATGAATACATACATAATTTCTATGACAGTGTTATGGTCTTGTTATTACGACGCTGTGGGATTTATTAACACGCCTATACAGCTCACTTACTGTATTATCAGTTCTCCAGTGTATCTCCAAGCCTCATCTCTTAACCATTTGCAATATCTTAATTGGTTTTGTTTCTTATTTTAATGTCTTTGCCTCACAGGGGACGACATGCTACAAAGCGTATAGAAGATGGTTATTCTTTTCTTCTTGCATTTCTTAACCTGCTGTAGACAGAAAACCAGATACATAAGATTAGGGTATGTGGAAGGTGAAGAATGCACGTTCGAACATGTAAAAGCTTATAGAATGTGTGTAGTCACAATGAGATTTGTGTACACAAAAATCACATTAACATGAGCAAGTTTTAAGTATTATTAAATTTTTTAAAAGCCAACATTCACTATATATTTTGACTTAAACTGAGTACCTCCTAGTCCACTGATTCTGGAGCAGTTTTTCTTTTTCTTCTGTGTCATTTTGTTCCAAAGTTATACCCCTTGGTAATAATGGTGCAAATTTTCCCTTCAAGCAACTGGGCGTATACCACAGACTTCTCTGTGGGTGTGGCCTTGTTTTAATTGGCCAGTGTCAGAGGAGAAAAAGAAACACCCATCGAGATGTTCTGTGGTTGAAGGGAAAATTTGCATCTTTATTTCTGGGGGTCATAACTTTGGAATGGAGAGGCACAGAAGAAAAAGAAAAACTGTTCCAAAATCAGTGGAGCAGTGGAAATCGGAGGATATACCAAGTTTAAATAAAAAAATACAGTGAAAGATTCCCTTTAAGCCATCTAAAAGATACAGAGTTTGAAGTCTTGACCAGACTAGTTACATGATGGGGATCAATGGTTGAGAAAAAGAAGAATTCATTATATAGTAAGGGTTAAAATCTTCAAGTTACCCTAAGAAAATGTTGTTCTTTCCTAATAGTTTGCCACGCATTGGAATAATGAAGACTATCAAAGATCAAGTAAATTTTAACATTTGAGGGCTGATTCCTCAAACAGTTTGTGACAGAAATCTGGTGTAAATTTTTTTGAGATGTCGAAAAGATTTTTGCAAAACTTTACTTTACTTACACAAAAACTTTCCGGATTTTAATGTTTCGACACCAGCTCCGGCAGCTTTTTGAAGAGTAGATAAAGCTTAGCGGCCTGTCAAATTCATTACAATTTTGACACAAATGTACTCAAGTTCATTACAGTACATTTATAACTCTGACACACATTGGCTGAAACACAAGTCAAATTCATTAAGAAGTGCACACCTCTTAATAATTTTGGCACATCTTACTCTTGTTCACCCAGAATCAATAATGGCTTTCACAATGCCAGTCTTGATTAATCGACCCCTGAAACTTTAGTTAGGACAGATATAGTGGCACACAAAGCATTTTGGTAACTATCACTTTAAGAGCTACAACATGCTTGGTGGTCTCAGCACCGAAGAGACCTCACCAACACTGTGGTTACTCGCACACTGTCTGATCCTGAGAACATAGCTCTGGAGTACATTGTTTGAATGGACGGATGACTGTGCATGCACAACGCTGCTTCATTCATTGTTCCTACACCTACCACAGGTTCCTCCACCTACCATTGTGCCACTTATAATGCTGATCTTCCCAGTGGCAGAGTTGCCAGTGGACCACCTTGGCACCATGCCTCTGAGTGAACTTTTTGGACATTTCAGGAGTAAGTTTTGCCTTCTTTATACTTTGAAATCCTCCATAAACTTCTTGTTCCAATACGTATTGCTAGCTTTTCAGGAGTTCAGGTCCTCCTGAAAAACTAACTCTGGAAAAACTCAAGTTCTTGTCTATTCACCAGCCGTCATGTCTTAACTTGCAGAATTTGTTCTGACTTAGTAAATATGTAAGGAAAATTATGCATTTCATGTCCAGTTAAAATGACGAAAAAAGCCAAGTAATATAATCATATTAGAATTTTTTGATGAGTAACTGGAGCTAAGGCTTCGATCACACATCCATTTCCCTTTTTACATCCATCAAAAATGAACTGTTTTTATTTCACGTGTCATCTGTTTTACTTTCGTGGTTTTTTCATCCTATTTTTAATAATGGAAAGAGATACACTGGACTTTTTTATTCCATTGACCATTAGCAGTGGCTCAGTTAAAAATGGACGGAACAAAATGTCTTCCACATGCCATCCATTTTACGTGGACTTTAATGGCACAAAACGGGTGAGAATAGGACACGCTCTGAGTCTCACAGATCGGACACATGGATCGTTTCTTAAAATGGATGTGTTTGGATCAATGAAACTCTTATGTGTCCCTTTGCTGTTGGTTGAAGAAGCGGGCAGTGCCCACACGTGTACAACGGATGTGTGAATGAAGCCTTAGAGCAAGAAGATGGCTCCATTCATGGAATTATCTCCAATGAACTGTCTTCTGAAAAGTTCCTAAATTAAAGAATTAACAGATATTGCAGCATCTGGCTCCAAGTCAGTGCGTATTGGCTCTTGCCCTATTTTTACTGACCAGGAGTGCCTTACGAACAAGACCAATCATCACACTCAGTTGTCACTGCCAAATGTGCTGCATTCTGGTTTGGCAAGAACTTCAAAGCGTATTGCCGCACCGCCAGTTTTTCCAGTGCCGTCCTAGCAAGAAAGCCCTGATATTTAACAGCAATTTGACTTGTAAAAATATGACCGGTCACCATGTGGCGTAATCTACGTCTGGTTAAAGGCAAAGCTACCAAAATATTACCTTCTATAATGTCTATTCGTGATGGGTTTGGAGAAACATGATTCATAGATGCAAAGTTCTTAGGTATTTATTCACCCAGCTATGAGCGTAGACTTCCTTATGTTTGTGGCTCTCTACCCTATGACTTTCATTGTCTGGGACCTCAGAAAAAATTCCACTCTTAATATTATTACGTCATATTCCCAGAATTGAAATACATGAGTAAGATCACAGAAAGTCATTGATGTAGCAGAAGGTAGTAGAGATCCATAACATCAACTGACCAGTTTAAGAGTTAAAGGGGTTGTCTGGTAAAACTAGGCAGCAGGGGGCACTTTCATCCCTTTTTTTTTTTTTTTTTTTAGAATGGATGAGCAGTGCACAGCCTTAACTGCAGTTATGTTCATTCCCTATAGCTTTGATTTTTCTGGCAGCGCCACAGAGAACAAATGCAATGGTGGTCAGGCATGCAATGTTCAGCTCCATGTTGTAACATGGACAAAAATGTCCTATCAATAGCGCAGCTACCGGGGGGGGGGGAGGCGCAGAGGCGTGCTCTGAATGGTCCACCTGGAGCTACGCTAGTGTAACTGCCTCAATGTCCCTGCACTGCCTGGCTGCCACTTGAGAAGGAGGGCGAGGGGCCCCCAGTGCTAGCATCATGCCCCCCATCCGTCACCGCAAGTTCAGTGATGAGAGAGGGAACTAGACATTCCCTCTCCCATCAGTCCCCTCTGCATCTGACGTCACTGGCGTCATCTTGGCGTCCCCTGTTATAAAGATGTGTGTGTGCGCTCGAAGTAGTGGGGGAACGACGAGGAGAGGTGAGTATTGTGTTTTTTTTTTTCCTATGGGGGGATTATACTATATATTCTGCCTATGGGGGTGTAGTATACTATATACTCTGCCTATGGGGGTGTAGTATACTATATACTCTGCCTATGGGGGTGTAGTATACTATATACTCTGCCTATGGGGGGGGGGAATTATACTATATACCTTGCCTATGGGGGTGCAGTATACTATATACTCTGCCTATGGGGGGGGATTATACTATATACTCTGCCTATGGGGGGGGTGTAGTATACTATATACTCTGCCTATGGGGGGGGGCATTATACTATATACTCTGCCTATGGGGGGGGGCATTATACTCTGCCTATGGGGGGGGTGCAGTATACTATATACTCTGCCTATGGGGGGGGCATTATACTATATACTCTGCCTATGGGGGGGGGGCATTATACTATATACTTTGCCTATGGGGGGGGTGCAGTATACTATATACTCTGCCTATGGGGGGGGGGCATTATACTCCGCCTATGGGGGTGCACTATACTATATACTCTGCCTATGGGGGGGGGTGCAGTATACTATATACTCTGCCTATGGGGGGGGGCATTATACTATATACTCTGCCTATGGGGGGGGCAGTATACTATATACTCTGCCTATGGGGGGGGGCATTATACTCTGCCTATGGGGGGGTGCAGTATACTATATACTCTGCCTATGGGGGGGTGCAGTATACTATATACTCTGCCTATGGGGGGGGGGATTATACTATATACTCTGCCTATGGGGGGGGCATTATACTCTGCCTATGGGGGGGTGCAGTATACTATATACTCTGCCTATGGGGGGGGGGTGCAGTATACTATATACTCTGCCTATGGGGGGGGGATTATACTATATACTTTGCCTATGGGGGTGTAGTATACTATATACTCTGCCTATGGGGGGGGGCATTATACTATATACTTTGCCTATGGGGGTGCAGTATACTATATACTCTGCCTATGGGGGGGGGAATTATACTATATACTCTGCCTATGGGGGGGGGAATTATACTATATACTCTGCCTATCGGGGGGGGGGGTGGAGTATTCTATATACTATGCCTATGGGGGTGCAGTATACTATATACTCTGCCTATGGGGGGGGGATTATACTATATACTCTGCCTATGGGGGGGGGATTATACTATATACTCTGCCTATGGGGGGGGGTGCAGTATACTATATACTCTGCCTATGGGGGTGCAGTATACTATATACTCTGCCTATGGGGGGGGGTGCAGTATACTATATACTCTGCCTATGGGGGGGGGATTATACTATATACTTTGCCTATGGGGGTGCAGTATACTATATACTCTGCCTATGGGGGTGCAGTATACTATATACTCTGCCTATGGGGGGGGGCATTATACTCTGCCTATGGGGGGGGGGAATTATACTATATACTCTGCCTATGGGGGGGGGGAATTATACTATATACTCTGCCTATGGGGGGGGGAATTATACTATATACTCTGCCTATGGGGGGGGGGGATTATACTATATACTCTGCCTATCGGGGGGGGGGGTGGAGTATTCTATATACTATGCCTATGGGGGTGCAGTATACTATATACTCTGCCTATGGGGGGGGGGTGCAGTATACTATATACTCTGCCTATGGGGGGGGGATTATACTATATACTTTGCCTATGGGGGTGCAGTATACTATATACTCTGCCTATGGGGGGGGGATTATACTATATACTTTGCCTATGGGGGGGGAATTATACTATATACTCTGCCTATGGGGGGGGGAATTATACTATATACTCTGCCTATGGGGGTGCAGTATACTATATACTCTGCCTATGGGGGGGGGATTATACTATATACTCTGCCTATGGGGGGGGAATTATACTATATACTCTGCCTATCGGGGGGGGGGTGGAGTATTCTATATACTATGCCTATGGGGGTGCAGTATACTATATACTCTGCCTATGGGGGGGGGATTATACTATATACTCTGCCTATGGGGGGGGGAATTATACTATATACTCTGCCTCTGCCTATGGGGGGGTGGAGTATTCTATATACTATGCCTATGGGGGGGGATTATACTATATACTTTGCCTATGGGGGTGCAGTATACTATATACTCTGCCTATGGGGGGGGGATTATACTATATACTTTGCCTATGGGGGGGGAATTATACTATATACTCTGCCTATGGGGGGGGGAATTATACTATATACTCTGCCTATGGGGGTGCAGTATACTATATACTCTGCCTATGGGGGGGGGATTATACTATATACTCTGCCTATGGGGGGGGAATTATACTATATACTCTGCCTATCGGGGGGGGGGTGGAGTATTCTATATACTATGCCTATGGGGGTGCAGTATACTATATACTCTGCCTATGGGGGGGGGATTATACTATATACTCTGCCTATGGGGGGGGGAATTATACTATATACTCTGCCTCTGCCTATGGGGGGGTGGAGTATTCTATATACTATGCCTATGGGGGGGGATTATACTATATACTTTGCCTATGGGGGTGCAGTATACTATATACTCTGCCTATGGGGGGGGGGATTATACTATATACTTTGCCTATGGGGGGGGCATGATACTCTGCCTATGGGGGGGGGATTATACTATATACTCTGCCTCTGCCTATGGGGGTGCAGTATACTATATACTCTGCCTATGGGGGGGGGCATTATACTATATAATTTGCCTATGGGGGGGGGGCATTATACTATATACTCTGCCTATGGGGGGGTGCAGTATACTATATACTCTGCCTATGGGGGGGGGCATTATACTATATACTTTGCCTATGGGGGGGGGCATTATACTATATACTCTGCCTATGGGGGGGGGGTGCAGTATACTATATACTCTGCCTATGGGGGGGGGCATTATACTCTGCCTATGGGGGGGGGATTATACTATATATTTTGCCTATGGGGGTGCAGTATACTATATACTCTGCCTATGGGGGGGGGAATTATACTATATACTCTGCCTATGGGGGTGCAGTATACTATATACTCTGCCTATGGGGGGGGGGATTATACTATATACTTTGCCTATGGGGGGGGGCATGATACTCTGCCTATGGGGGGTGGAGTATTCTATATACTATGCCTATGGGGGGGGGATTATACTATATACTTTGCCTATGGGGGTGCAGTATACTATATACTCTGCCTATGGGGGGGGATTATACTATATACTTTGCCTATGGGGGGGGCATGATACTCTGCCTATGGGGGGGTGGAGTATTCTATATACTATGCCTATGGGGGGGGGATTATACTATATACTTTGCCTATGGGGGGGGGCATGATACTCTGCCTATGGGGGGGGGGGATTATACTATATACTCTGCCTATGGGGTGCAATATACTATATACTCTGCCTATGGGGGGGGGTGCAGTATACTATATACTCTGCCTATGGGGGGGGGATTATACTATATACTTTGCCTATGGGGGTGCAGTATACTATATACTCTGCCTATGGGGGGGGGGAATTATACTATATACTTTGCCTATGGGGGGGGCAGTATACTATATACTCTGCCTATGGGGGGGGCATTATACTCTGCCTATGGGGGGGGTGCAGTATACTATATACTCTGCCTATGGGGGGGGGATTATACTATATACTCTGCCTATGGGGGGGGGCATTATACTCTGCCTATGGGGGGGGTGCAGTATACTATATACTTTGCCTATGGGGGGGGGTACAGTATACTATATACTCTGCCTATGGGGGTGCAGTATACTATATACTCTGCCTATGGGGGGGGGAATTATACTATATACTCTGCCTATGGTGGGGGATTATACTATATACTTTGCCTATGGGGGGGCATTATACTATATACTCTGCCTATGGGGGGGGGCATTATACTATATACTCTGCCTATGGGGGGTGCAGTATACTATATACTCTGCCTATGGGGGGGGGCATTATACTATATACTTTGCCTATGGGGGGGTGCAGTATACTATATACTCTGCCTATGGGGGGGGGCATTATACTCCGCCTATGGGGGTGCACTATACTATATACTCTGCCTATGGGGGGGGTGCAGTATACTATATACTCTGCCTATGGGGGGGGGCATTATACTATATACTCTGCCTATGGGGGGGGCAGTATACTATATACTCTGCCTATGGGGGGGGCATTATACTCTGCCTATGGGGGGGGTGCAGTATACTATATACTCTGCCTATGGGGGGGTGCAGTATACTATATACTCTGCCTATGGGGGGGGGGATTATACTATATACTCTGCCTATGGGGGGGGCATTATACTCTGCCTATGGGGGGGTGCAGTATACTATATACTCTGCCTATGGGGGGGGGTGCAGTATACTATATACTCTGCCTATGGGGGGGGGGGATTATACTATATACTTTGCCTATGGGGGTGTAGTATACTATATACTCTGCCTATGGGGGGGGGCATTATACTATATACTCTGCCTATGGGGGGGGGTGCAGTATACTATATACTCTGCCTATGGGGGGGGTGCAGTATACTATATACTCTGCCTATGGGGGGGGCATTATACTATATACTCTGCCTATGGGGGGGCAGTATACTATATACTCTGCCTATGGGGGGGGGCATTATACTCTGCCTATGGGGGGGGTGCAGTATACTATATACTCTGCCTATGGGGGGGGTGCAGTATACTATATACTCTGCCTATGGGGGGGGGGATTATACTATATACTCTGCCTATGGGGGGGGGCATTATACTCTGCCTATGGGGGGGGGTGCAGTATACTATATACTCTGCCTATGGGGGGGGGTACAGTATACTATATACTCTGCCTATGGGGGTGCAGTATACTATATACTCTGCCTATGGGGGGGGGGAATTATACTATATACTCTGCCTATGGTGGGGGATTATACTATATACTTTGCCTATGGGGGGGCATTATACTATATACTCTGCCTATGGGGGGGGGGCATTATACTATATACTCTGCCTATGGGGGGTGCAGTATACTATATACTCTGCCTATGGGGGGGCATTATACTATATAATCTGCCTATGGGGGGGGCAGTATACTATATACTCTGCCTATGGGGGGGGGCATTATACTCTGCCTATGGGGGGGGGGTGCAGTATACTATATACTCTGCCTATGGGGGTGCAGTATACTATATACTCTGCCTATGGGGGGGGGGGTGCAGTATACTATATACTCTGCCTATGGGGGTGCAGTATACTATATACTCTGCCTATGGGGGGGGGGATTATACTATATACTCTGCCTATGGGGGGGGGGGGAATTATACTATATACTCTGCCTATCGGGGGGGGGGGTGGAGTATTCTATATACTATGCCTATGGGGGTGCAGTATACTATATACTCTGCCTATGGGGGGGGGATTATACTATATACTCTGCCTATGGGGGGGGAATTATACTATATACTCTGCCTATGGGGGGGGGTGCAGTATACTATATACTCTGCCTATGGGGGTGCAGTATACTATATACTCAGCCTATGGGGGGGGGTGCAGTATACTATATACTCTGCCTATGGGGGGGGATTATACTATATACTTTGCCTTTGGGGGTGCAGTATACTATATACTCTGCCTATGGGGGTGCAGTATACTATATACTCTGCCTATGGGGGGGGGGAATTATACTATATACTCTGCCTATGGGGGGGGGGGAATTATACTATATACTCTGCCTATGGGGGGGGGAATTATACTATATACTCTGCCTATGGGGGGGGGAATTATACTATATACTCTGCCTATCGGGGGGGGGTGGAGTATTCTATATACTATGCCTATGGGGGTGCAGTATACTATATACTCTGCCTGTGGGGGGGTGCAGTATACTATATACTCTGCCTATGGGGGGGGGATTATACTATATACTTTGCCTATGGGGGTGCAGTATACTATATACTCTGCCTATGGGGGGGGGATTTTACTATATACTTTGCCTATGGGGGGGGGGAATTATACTATATACTCTGCCTATGGGGGGGGGAATTATACTATATACTCTGCCTATGGGGGTGCAATATACTATATACTTTGCCTATGGGGGGGGGCATGATACTCTGCCTATGTGGGGGTGGAGTATTCTATATACTATGCCTGTGGGGGGGGGATTATACTATATACTTTGCCTATGGGGGTGCAGTATACTATATACTCTGCCTATGGGGGGGGGCATTATACTATATACTTTGCCTATGGGGGGGGGCATTATACTATATACTCTGCCTATGGGGGGGGGTGCAGTATACTATGTACTCTGCCTATGGGGGGGGGCATTATACTATATACTTTGCCTATGGGGGGGGGCATTATACTATATACTCTGCCTATGGGGGGGGGTGCAGTATACTATATACTCTGCCTATGGGGGGGGGGGATTATACTATATACTTTGCCTATGGGGGGGGGCATGATACTCTGCCTATGGGGGGGTGGAGTATTCTATATACTATGCCTATGGGGGGGGATTATACTATATACTTTGCCTATGGGGGTGCAGTATACTATATACTCTGCCTATGGGGGGGGGATTATACTATATACTTTGCCTATGGGGGGGGGCATGATACTCTGCCTATGGGGGGGTGGAGTATTCTATATACTATGCCTATGGGGGGGGGATTATACTATATACTTTGCCTATGGGGGGGGGTCATGATACTCTGCCTATGGGGGGGGGGATTATATTATATACTCTGCCTCTGCCTATGGGGGTGCAGTATACTATATACTCTGCCTATGGGGGGGGGTGCAGTATACTATATACTCTGCCTATGGGGGGGGGCATTATACTCTGCCTATGGGGGGGGGAATTATACTATATACTCTGCCTATGGGGGGTGCAGTATACTATATACTCTGCCTCTGCCTATGGGGGTGCAGTATACTATATACTCTGCCTATGGGGGGGGGCATTATACTATATACTCTGCCTATGGGGGGGGGGCATTATACTATATACTCTGCCTATGGGGGGGGTGCAGTATACTATATACTCTGCCTATGGGGGGGGGGCATTATACTCTGCCTATGGGGGTGCAGTATACTATATACTCTGCCTATGGGGGGGGGGTGCAGTATACTATATACTCTGCCTATGGGGGGGGGGCATTATACTATATACTCTGCCTATGGGGGTGCAGTATACTATATACTCTGCCTATGGGGGGGGGATTATACTATATACTTTGCCTATGGGGGGGGGCATGATACTCTGCCTATCGGGGGGGGGGATTATACTATATACTCTGCCTATGGGGGTGCAGTATACTATATACTCTGCCTATGGGGGGGGGTGCAGTATACTATATACTCTGCCTATGGGGGGGGGGTGCAGTATACTATATACTCTGCCTATGGGGGGGGGGCATTATACTCTGCCTATGGGGGTGCAGTATACTATATACTCTGCCTATGGGGGGGGGATTATACTATATACTCTGCCTATGGGGGGTGCAGTATACTATATACTCTGCCTATGGGGGGGGGGGGCATTATACTCTGCCTATGGGGGTGCAGTATACTATATACTCTGCCTATGGGGGGGGTGCAGTATACTATATACTCTGCCTATGGGGGGGGGGGCATTATACTCTGCCTATGGGGGTGCAGTATACTATATACTCTGCCTATGGGGGGGGGATTATACTATATACTATATACTCTGCCTATGGGGGGGGATTATACTATATACTCTGCCTATGGGGGGAGGGATTATACTATATACTCTGCCTATTGGGGGAATTATACTATATACTCTGCCTATGGGGGTGCAGTATACTATATACTCTGCCTATGGGGGGGGATTATACTATATACTCTGCCTATGGGGGGGGGCATTATACTCTGCCTATGGGGGGGGCATTATACTCTGCCTATGGGGGTGCAGTATACTATATACTCTGCCTATGGGGGTGCAGTATACTATATACTCTGCCTATGGGGGGGGGGATTATACTATATACTTTGCCTATGGGGGGGCATTATACTATATACTCTGCCTATGGGGGGGGCATTATACTCTGCCTATGGGGGGGGGGAATTATACTATATACTCTGCCTATGGGGGGGGGGTGTAGTATACTATATACTCTGCCTATGGGGGGGGGGGGATTATACTATGTACTTTGCCTATGGGGGTGCAGTATACTATATACTCTGCCTATGGGGGGGGGCATTATACTATATACTCTGCCTATGGGGGGGGCATTATACTATATACTCTGCCTATGGGGGGGGGGGCATTATACTCTGCCTATGGGGGGGGGGGTGCAGTATACTATATACTCTGCCTATGGGGGGGGGCATTATACTCTGCCTATGGGGGGGGGTGCAGTATACTATATACTCTGCCTATGGGGGTGCAGTATACTATATACTCTGCCTATGGGGGGGGTGCAGTATACTATATACTCTGCCTATGGGGGGGGGGGGAATTATACTATATACTCTGCCTATGGGGGGGGGGAATTATACTATATACTTTGCCTATGGGGGTGCAGTATACTATATACTCTGCCTATGGGGGGGGGGCATTATACTATATACTCTGCCTATGGGGGTGCAGTATACTATATACTCTGCCTATGGGGGGGGATTATACTATATACTTTGCCTATGGGGGTGCAGTATACTATATACTCTGCCTATGGGGGGGGGGATTATACTATATACTTTGCCTATGGGGGGGGAATTATACTATATACTCTGCCTATGGGGGGGGGAATTATACTATATACTCTGCCTATGGGGGTGCAGTATACTATATACTCTGCCTATGGGGGGGGGGTTATACTATATACTCTGCCTATGGGGGGGGGAATTATACTATATACTCTGCCTATCGGGGGGGGTGGAGTATATGGGGGTGCAGTATACTATATACTCTGCCTATGGGGCGGGGGGATTATACTATATACTCTGCCTATGGGGGGGGGGATTATACTATATACTCTGCCTCTGCATATGGGGGTGCAGTATACTATATACTTTGCCTATGGGGGGGGGGCATGATACTCTGCCTATGGGGGAGTGGAGTATTCTATATACTATGCCTATGGGGGGGGGGTTATACTATATACTTTGCCTATGGGGGTGCAGTATACTATATACTCTGCCTATGGGGGGGGGGATTATACTATATACTTTGCCTATGGGGGGGGCATGATACTCTGCCTATGGGGGGGGGGATTATACTATATACTCTGCCTCTGCCTATGGGGGTGCAGTATACTATATACTCTGCCTATGGGGGGGGGGGCATTATACTATATACTTTGCCTATGGGGGGGGGGCATTATACTATATACTCTGCCTATGGGGGGGGTGCAGTATACTATATACTCTGCCTATGGGGGGGGGCATTATACTATATACTTTGCCTATGGGGGGGGGGCATTATACTATATGCTCTGCCTATGGGGGGGGTGCAGTATACTATATACTCTGCCTATGGGGGGGGCATTATACTCTGCCTATGGGGGGGGATTATACTATATACTTTGCCTATGGGGGTGCAGTATACTATATACTCTGCCTATGGGGGGGGGAATTATACTATATACTCTGCCTATGGGGGTGCAGTATACTATATACTCTGCCTATGGGGGGGGGATTATACTATATACTTTGCCTATGGGGGGGGGCATGATACTCTGCCTATGGGGGGGTGGAGTATTCTATATACTATGCCTATGGGGGGGGGGATTATACTATATACTTTGCCTATGGGGGTGCAGTATACTATATACTCTGCCTATGGGGGGGGGGATTATACTATATACTTTGCCTATGGGGGGGGGGCATGATACTCTGCCTATGGGGGGGTGGAGTATTCTATATACTATGCCTATGGGGGGGGGATTATACTATATACTTTGCCTATGGGGGGGGCATGATACTCTGCCTATGGGGGGGGATTATACTATATACTCTGCCTCTGCCTATGGGGGTGCAGTATACTATATACTCTGCCTATGGGGGGGGTGCAGTATACTATATACTCTGCCTATGGGGGGGGGATTATACTATATACTTTGCCTATGGGGGTGCAGTATACTATATACTCTGCCTATGGGGTTGGGAATTATACTATATACTCTGCCTATGGGGGGGCAGTATACTATATACTCTGCCTATGGGGGGGGTATTATACTCTGCCTATGGGGGGGGGGTGCAGTATACTATATACTCTGCCTCTGCCTATGGGGGTGCAGTATACTATATACTCTGCCTATGGGGGGGGGTATTATACTCTGCCTATGGGGGGGGTGCAGTATACTATATACTCTGCCTATGGGGGGGGGCATTATACTATATACTCTGCCTATGGGGGGGGGCATTATACTATATACTTTGCCTATGGGGGGGTGCAGTATACTATATACTCTGCCTATGGGGGGGGGGCATTATACTCTGCCTATGGGGGTGCAGTATACTATATACTCTGCCTATGGGGGGGGGTGCAGTATACTATATACTCTGCCTATGGGGGGGGGGGGGCATTATACTATATACTCTGCCTATGGGGGGGGGCAGTATACTATATACTCTGCCAATGGGGGGGGGGCATTATACTGTGCCTATGGGGGGGGGGTGCAGTATACTATATACTCTGCCTATGGGGGGGGGTGCAGTATACTATATACTCTGCCTATGGGGGTGCAGTATACTATATACTCTGCCTATGGGGGGGGGATTATACTATATACTCTGCCTATGGGGGGGGGCATTATACTCTGCCTATGGGGGGGGTGCAGTATACTATATACTCTGCCTATGGGGGGGGTGCAGTATACTATATACTCTGCCTATGGGGGTGCAGTATACTATATACTCTGCCTATGGGGGGGGGGGAATTATACTATATACTCTGCCTATGGGGGGGGGATTATACTATATACTTTGCCTATGGGGGGGCATTATACTATATACTCTGCCTATGGGGGGGGGGCATTATACTATATACTCTGCCTATGGGGGGGGCAGTATACTATATACTCTGCCTATGGGGGGGGGCATTATACTCTGCCTATGGGGGGGGTGCAGTATACTATATACTCTGCCTATGGGGGTGCAGTATACTATATACTCTGCCTATGGGGGGGGGGTGCAGTATAATATATACTCTGCCTATGGGGGTGCAGTATACTATATACTCTGCCTATGGGGGGGGATTATACTATATACTCTGCCTATGGGGGGGGAATTATACTATATACTCTGCCTATCGGGGGGGGGGGTGCAGTATACTATATACTCTGCCTATGGGGGTGCAGTATACTATATACTCTGCCTATGGGGGGGGGCATTATACTATATACTCTGCCTATGGGGGGGGGATTATACTATATACTCTGCCTATGGGGGGGGGGGAATTATACTATATACTTTGCCTATGGGGGTGCAGTATACTATATACTCTGCCTATGGGGGGGGGCATTATACTATATACTCTGCCTATGGGGGGGGGATTATACTATATACTCTGCCTATGGGGGGGGGATTATACTATATACTCTGCCTATGGGGGGGGCATTATACTCTGCCTATGGGGGGGGGTGCAGTATACTATATACTCTGCCTATGGGGGGGTGGAGTATACTATATACTCTGCCTATGGGGGGGGGGAATTATACTATATACTCTGCCTATGGGGGGGGGGCATTATACTCTGCCTATGGGGGGGGGGGAATTATACTATATACTCTGCCTATGGGGGGGGAATTATACTATATACTCTGCCTATGGGGGGGGGAATTATACTATATACTCTGCCTATGGGGGGGGGGAATTATACTACATACTCAGCCTATCGGGGGGGGGGGTGGAGTATTCTATATACTTTGCCTATGGGGGTGCAGTATACTATATACTCTGCCTATGGGGGGGGAATTATACTATATACTCTGCCTATGGGGGGGGGAATTATACTATATACTCTGCCTATGGGGGTGGAGTATTCTATATACTATGCCTATGGGGGGGGATTATACTATATACTCTGCCTATGGGTGGGGGATTATACTATATACTCTGCCTATGGGTGGGGGATTATACTATATACTCTGCCTATGGGGGGGGGTGCATTATACTCTGCCTATGGGGGTGCAGTATACTATATACTCTGCCTATGGGGGGGGGGGATTATACTATATACTCTGCCTATGGGGGTGCAGTATACTATATACTCTGCCTATGGGGGGGGCGGGATTATACTATATACTCTGCCTATGGGGGGGGGGTGCAGTATACTATATACTCTGCCTATCGGGGGGGGCATTATACTCTGCCTATGGGGGGGGGATTATACTATATACTCTGCCTATGGGGGGGGGGATTATACTATATACTCTGCCTATGGGGGTGCAGTATACTATATACTCTGCCTATGGGGGGGGCATTATACTCTGCCTATGGGGGGGGCATTATACTATATACTCTGCCTATGGGGGGGGATTATACTATATACTCTGCCTATGGGGGTGCAGTATACTATATACTCTGCCTATGGCGGGGGGGGGCATTATACTATATACTCTGCCTATGGGGGTGCATTATACTATATACTGCCTATGGGGGGGGGATTATACTATATACTCTGCCTATGGGGGGGGCATTATACTATATACTCTGCCTATGGGGGGGGGATTATACTATATACTCTGCCTATGGGGGTGCATTATACTATATACTCTGCCTATGGGGGGGGGATTATACTATATACTCTGCCTATGGGGGGGGGTGCAGTATACTATATACTCTGCCTATGGGGGGGGGCATTATACTATATACTCTGCCTATGGGGGGTGCAGTATACTATATACTCTGCCTATGGGGGGGGCATTATACTATATACTCTGCCTATGGGGGGGGGTGCAGTATACTATATACTCTGCCTATGGGGGGGGGATTATACTATATACTCTGCCTATGGGGGGGGATTATGCTATATACTCTGCCTATGGGGGGGGGGATTATACTCTGCCTATGGCGAGGGGGTGCAGTATACTATATACTCTGCCTATGGGGGTGCAGTATACTATATACTCTGCCTATGGGGGGGGATTATACTATATACTCTGCCTATGGGGGGGGGATTATACTATATACTCTGCCTATGGGGGGGGATTATACTATATACTCTGCCTATGGGGGGGGGATTATACTATATACTCTGCCTATGGGGGGGGGGATTATACTATATACTCTGCCTATGGGGGTGCAGTATACTATATACTCTGCCTATGGGGGGGGGGATTATACTATATACTCTGCCTATGGGGGGGGATTATACTATATACTCTGCCTATGGGGGGGGCATTATACTATATACTCTGCCTATGGGGGGGGGCATTATACTATATACTCTGCCTATGGGGGTGCATTATACTATATACTCTGCCTGTGGGGGGGGGAGTATACTATATACTCTGCCTATGGGGGGGGGTGCAGTATACTATATACTCTGCCTATGGGGGGGGGGGCATTATACTATATACTCTGCCTATGGGGGGGGGATTATACTATATACTCTGCCTATGGGGGGGGGGATTATACTATATACTCTGCCTATGGGGGGGGGATTATATTCTGCCTATGGCGAGGGGGTGCAGTATACTATATACTCTGCCTATGGGGGGGGGATTATACTATATACTCTGCCTATGGGGGTGCAGTATACTATATACTCTGCCTATGGGGGGGGGGGATTATACTATATACTCTGCCTATGGGGGGGGGGATTATACTATATACTCTGCCTATGGGGGGGGATTATACTATATACTCTGCCTATGGGGGGGGGATTATACTATATACTCTGCCTATGGGGGGGGGATTATACTATATGCTCTGCCTATGGGGGTGCAGTATACTATATACTCTGACTATGGGGGGGGCATTATACTCTGCCTATGGCGGGGGGGGGCATTATACTATATACTCTGCCTATGGGGTGGGGGATTATACTATATACTCTGCCTATGGGGTGCAGTATACTATATACTCTGCCTATGGGGGTGCAGTATACTATACACTCTGCCTATGGGGGGGGGGATTATACTATATACTCTGCCTATGGGGGTGCAGTATACTATATACTCTGCCTATGGGGGGGTGGAGTATACTATATACTCTGCCTATGGGGGGGGGTGCAGTATACTATATACTCTGCCTATGGGGGGGGGGCATTATACTCTGCCTATGGGGGTGCAGTATACTATATACTCTGCCTATGGGGGGGGGATTATACTATATACTCTGCCTATGGGGGGGGGGATTATACTATATACTCTGCCTATGGGGGTGCAGTATACTATATACTCTGCCTATGGGGGGGGCATTATACTCTGCCTATGGCGGGGGGGGGGCATTATACTATATACTCTGCCTATGGGGGGGGATTATACTATATACTCTGCCTATGGGGGTGCAGTATACTATATACTCTGCCTATGGGGGTGCAGTATACTATACACTCTGCCTATGGGGGGGGGGAATTATACTATATACTCTGCCTATGGGGGTGCAGTATACTATATACTCTGCCTATGGGGGGGTGGAGTATACTATATACTCTGCCTATGGGGGGGGGGCATTATACTCTGCCTATGGGGGTGCAGTATACTATATACTCTGCCTATGGGGGGGGGATTATACTATATACTCTGCCTATGGGGGGATTATACTATATACTCTGCCTATGGGGGGGATTATACTATATACTCTGCCTATGGGGGGGATTATACTATATACTCTGCCTATGGGGGGGGGATTATACTATATACTCTGCCTATGGGGGGGGGATTATACTATATACTCTGCCTATGGGGGGGGGATTATACTATATACTCTGCCTATGGGGGGGATTATACTATATACTCTGCCTATGGGGGGGATTATACTATATACTCTGCCTATGGGGGGGATTATACTATATACTCTGCCTATGGGTGGGGGATTATACTATATACTCTGCCTATGGGTGGGGGATTATACTATATACTCTGCCTATGGGGGGGGGGGTGCATTATACTCTGCCTATGGGGGTGCAGTATACTATATACTCTGCCTATGGGGGGGGGGAATTATACTATATACTCTGCCTATGGGGGTGCAGTATACTATATACTCTGCCTATGGGGGGGGGGATTATACTATATACTCTGCCTATGGGGGGGGGGTGCAGTATACTATATACTCTGCCTATGGGGGGGGGCATTATACTCTGCCTATGGGGGGGGGTTATACTATATACTCTGCCTATGGGGGGGGGATCATACTATATACTCTGCCTATGGGGGTGCAGTATACTATATACTCTGCCTATGGGGGGGGGGGCATTATACTCTGCCTATGGGGGGGGGGGCATTATACTATATACTCTGCTTATGGGGAGTGGGATTATACTATATACTCTGCCTATGGGGGTGCAGTATACTATATACTCTGCCTATGGCGGGGGGGCATTATACTATATACTCTGCCTATGGGGGTGCATTATACTATATACTCTGCCTATGGGGGGGGGATTATACTATATACTCTGCCTATGGGGGGGGGGTGCAGTATACTATATACTCTGCCTATGGGGGGGGGGCATTATACTCTGCCTATGGGGGGGGTGCAGTATACTATATTCTCTGCCTATGGGGGTGCATTATACTATATACTCTGCCTATGGGGGGGGATTATACTATATACTCTGCCCATGGGGGGGGGCAGTATACTATATACTCTGCCTATGGGGGGGGGCATTATACTCTGCCTATGGGGGGGGGGTGCAGTATACTATATACTCTGCCTATTGGGGTGCAGTATACTATATACTCTGCCTATGGGGGGGGGTGCAGTATACTATATACTCTGCCTATGGGGGTGCAGTATACTATATACTCTGCCTATGGGGGGGGGAATTATACTATATACTCTGCCTATCGGGGGGGGGGTGCAGTATACTATATACTCTGCCTATGGGGGTGCCGTATACTATATACTCTGCCTATGGGGGGGGATTATACTATATACTCTGCCTATGGGGGGGGGGGAAATTATACTATATACTTTGCCTATTGGGGTGCAGTATACTATATACTCTGCCTATGGGGGGGGGGCATTATACTATATACTCTGCCTATGGGGGGGGATTATACTATATACTCTGCCTATTGGGGGGGGGGATTATACTATATACTTTGCCTATGGGGGTGCAGTATACTATATACTCTGCCTATGGGGGGGGGTGCAGTATACTATATACTCTGCCTATGGGGGTGCAGTATACTATATACTCTGCCTATGGGGGGGGGAATTATACTATATACTCTGCCTATGGGGGGGTGGAGTATACTATATACTCTGCCTATGGGGGGGGGTGGGAATTATACTATATACTCTGCCTATGGGGGGGGCGCATTATACTCTGCCTATGGGGGGGGGGAATTATACTATATACTCTGCCTATGGGGGTGGAGTATTCCATATACTATGCCTATGGGGGGGATTATACTATATACTTTGCCTATGGGTGGGGGATTATACTATATACTCTGCCTATGGGGGGGGGGTGCATTATACTCTGCCTATGGGGGTGCAGTATACTATATACTCTGCCTATGGGGGGGGCATTATACTCTGCCTATGGGGGGGGGATTATACTATATACTCTGCCTATGGGGGTGCAGTATACTATATACTCTGCCTATGGGGGGGGGCATTATACTCTGCCTATGGGGGGGGGCATTATACTATATACTCTGCCTATGGGGGGGGGATTATACTATATACTCTGCCTATGGGGGTGCATTATACTATATACTCTGCCTCTCTGCCTATGGGGGGGGGGTGCAGTATACTATATACTCTGCCTATGGGGGGGGGGCATTATACTATATACTTTGCCTATGGGGGTGCAGTATACTATATACTCTGCCTATGGGGGGGGCATTATACTATATACTCTGCCTATGGGGGGGGTGCAGTATACTATATACTCTGCCTATGGGGGGGGATTATACTATATACTCTGCCTATGGGGGGGGGATTATACTATATACTCTGCCTATGGGGGGGGATTATACTCTGCCTATGGCGAGGGGGTGCAGTATACTATATACTCTGCCTATGGGGGTGCAGTATACTATATACTCTGCCTATGGGGGGGGGATTATACTATATACTCTGCCTATGGGGGGGGGATTATACTATATACTCTGCCTATGGGGGGGGGATTATACTATATACTCTGCCTATGGGGGGGGATTATACTATATACTCTGCCTATTGGGGGGGGGGATTATACTATATACTCTGCCTATGGGGGTGCAGTATACTATATACTCTGCCTATGGGGGGGGATTATACTATATACTCTGCCTATGGGGGGGGATTATACTATATACTCTGCCTATGGGGGGGGCATTATACTATATACTCTGCCTATGGGGGGGGATTATACTATATACTCTGCCTATGGGGGTGCATTATACTATATACTCTGCCTATGGGGGGGGGATTATACTATATACTCTGCCTATTGGGGGGGGGTGCAGTATACTATATACTCTGCCTATGGGGGTGGGGGCATTATACTATATACTCTGCCTATGGGGGGGGGATTATACTATATACTCTGCCTATGGGGGGGGGATTATACTATATACTCTGCCTATGGGGGGGGGGATTATACTCTGCCTATGGCGAGGGGGTGCAGTATACTATATACTCTGCCTATGGGGGGGGGTATACTATATACTCTGCCTATGGGGGTGCAGTATACTATATACTCTGCCTATGGGGGGGGGATTATACTATATACTCTGCCTATGGGGGGGATTATACTATATACTCTGCCTATGGGGGGGGGATTATACTATATACTCTGCCTATGGGGGGGATTATACTATATACTCTGCCTATGGGGGGGGATTATACTATATACTCTGCCTATGGGGTGCAGTATACTATATACTCTGCCTATGGGGGGGGCATTATACTCTGCCTATGGCGGGGGGGGGCATTATACTATATACTCTGCCTATGGGGGGGGATTATACTATATACTCTGCCTATGGGGGTGCAGTATACTATATACTCTGCCTATGGGGGGGTGGAGTATACTATATACTCTGCCTATGGGGGGGGTGCAGTATACTATATACTCTGCCTATGGGGGGGGGGGCATTATACTCTGCCTATGGGGGTGCAGTATACTATATACTCTGCCTATGGGGGGGGATTATACTATATACTCTGCCTATGGGGGGGTGATTATACTATATACTCTGCCTATGGGGGTGCAGTATACTATATACTCTGCCTATGGGGGGGGCATTATACTCTGCCTATGGCGGGGGGGGGGGCATTATACTATATACTCTGCCTATGGGGGGGGGATTATACTATATACTCTGCCTATGGGGGTGCAGTATACTATATACTCTGCCTATGGGGGGGTGGAGTATACTATATACTCTGCCTATGGGGGGGGGTGCAGTATACTATATACTCTGCCTATGGGGGGGGGATTATACTATATACTCTGCCTATGGGGGGATTATACTATATACTCTGCCTATGGGGGGGATTATACTATATACTCTGCCTATGGGGGGATTATACTATATACTCTGCCTATGGGGGGGGGGATTATACTATATACTCTGCCTATGGGGGGGGGATTATACTATATACTCTGCCTATGGGGGGGGGGGATTATACTATATACTCTGCCTATGGGGGGGATATACTATATACTCTGCTATGGGGGGGATATACTATATACTCTGCCTATGGGGGGGGATTATACTATATACTCTGCCTATGGGTGGGGGATTATACTATATACTCTGCCTATGGGGGGGGATTATACTATATACTCTGCCTATGGGGGGGCATTATACTATATACTCTGCCTATGGGGGGGGCATTATACTATATACTCTGCCTATGGGGGGGGGATTAAACTATATACTCTGCCTATGGGGGTGCATTATACTATATACTCTGCCTATGGGGGGGGGATTATACTATATACTCTGCCTATGGGGGGGGGTGCAGTATACTATATACTCTGCCTATGGGGGGGGGGATTATACTCTGCCTATGGCGAGGGGGTGCAGTATACTATATACTCTGCCTATGGGGGGGGGATTATACTATATACTCTGCCTATGGGGGTGCAGTATACTATATACTCTGCCTATGGGGCGGGGGGGATTATACTATATACTCTGCCTATGGGGGGGGGATTATACTATATACTCTGCCTATGGGGGGGGATTATACTATATACTCTGCCTATGGGGGGGGATTATACTATATACTCTGCCTATGGGGGGGGGATTATACTATATACTCTGCCTATGGGGGTGCAGTATACTATATACTCTGCCTATGGGGGGGGGCATTATACTCTGCCTATGGCGGGGGGGGGCATTATACTATATACTCTGCCTATGGGGGGGATTATACTATATACTCTGCCTATGGGGGTGCAGTATACTATATACTCTGCCTATGGGGGTGCAGTATACTATACACTCTGCCTATGGGGGGAGGGGATTATACTATATACTCTGCCTATGGGGGTGCAGTATACTATATACTCTGCCTATGGGGGGGTGGAGTATACTATATACTCTGCCTATGGGGGGGGGTGCAGTATACTATATACTCTGCCTATGGGGGGGGGGGGCATTATACTCTGCCTATGGGGGTGCAGTATACTATATACTCTGCCTATGGGGGGGGGATTATACTATATACTCTGCCTATGGGGGGGATTATACTATATACTCTGCCTATGGGGGGGATTATACTATATACTCTGCCTATGGGGGGGATTATACTATATACTCTGCCTATGGGGGGGATTATACTATATACTCTGCCTATGGGTGGGGGATTATACTATATACTCTGCCTATGGGGGGGGGATTATACTATATACTCTGCCTATGGGGGGGGGGGATTATACTATATACTCTGCCTATGGGGGTGCAGTATACTATATACTCTGCCTATGGGGGGGGGATTATACTGTATACTCTGCCTATGGGGGGGGGGATTATACTATATACTCTGCCTATGGGGGGGGCATTATACTATATACTCTGCCTATGGGGGGGGGATTATACTATATACTCTGCCTATGGGGGTGCATTATACTATATACTCTGCCTATGGGGGGGGATTATACTATATACTCTGCCTATGGGGGGGGTGCAGTATACTATATACTCTGCCTATGGGGGGGGGGCATTATACTATATACTCTGCCTATGGGGGGGGGATTATACTATATACTCTGCCTATGGGGGGGGGATTATACTATATAATCTGCCTATGGGGGGGGGGATTATACTCTGCCTATGGCGAGGGGGTGCAGTATACTATATACTCTGCCTATGGGGGGGGATTATACTATATACTCTGCCTATGGGGGTGCAGTATACTATATACTCTGCCTATGGGGGGGGGATTATACTATATACTCTGCCTATGGGGGGGGGATTATACTATATACTCTGCCTATGGGGGGGGGATTATACTATATACTCTGCCTATGGGGGGGGTATTATACTATATACTCTGCCTATGGGGGGGGGGATTATACTATATACTCTGCCTATGGGGGTGCAGTATACTATATACTCTGCCTATGGGGGGGGGCATTATACTCTGCCTATGGCGGGGGGGGCATTATACTATATACTCTGCCTATGGGGGGGGGGATTATACTATATACTCTGCCTATGGGGGTGCAGTATACTATATACTCTGCCTATGGGGGTGCAGTATACTATACACTCTGCCTATGGGGGGGGGGGATTATACTATATACTCTGCCTATGGGGGTGCAGTATACTATATACTCTGCCTATGGGGGGGTGGAGTATACTATATACTCTGCCTATGGGGGGGGGGTGCAGTATACTATATACTCTGCCTATGGGGGGGGGGGGGCATTATACTCTGCCTATGGGGGTGCAGTATACTATATACTCTGCCTATGGGGGGGGGATTATACTATATACTCTGCCTATGGGGGGGGGATTATACTATATACTCTGCCTATGGGGGTGCAGTATACTATATACTCTGCCTATGGGGGGGGCATTATACTCTGCCTATGGCGGGGGGGCATTATACTATATACTCTGCCTATGGGGGGGTGGATTATACTATATACTCTGCCTATGGGGGTGCAGTATACTATATACTCTGCCTATGGGGGGGGGGGGTGCAGTATACTATATACTCTGCCTATGGGGGTGCAGTATACTATATACTCTGCCTATGGGGGGGGGAATTATACTATATACTCTGCCTATCGGGGGGGGTGCAGTATACTATATACTCTGCCTATGGGGGTGCAGTATACTATATACTCTGCCTATGGGGGGGGGATTATACTATATACTCTGCCTATGGGGGGGGGGAATTATACTATATACTTTGCCTATGGGGGTGCAGTATACTATATACTCTGCCTATGGGGGGGGGGGCATTATACTATATACTCTGCCTATGGGGGGGGGATTATACTATATACTCTGCCTATGGGGGGGGGGATTATACTATATACTCTGCCTATGGGGGGGTGGAGTATACTATATACTCTGCCTATGGGGGGGGGGAATTATACTATATACTTTGCCTATGGGGGTGCAGTATACTATATACTCTGCCTATGGGGGGGGGTGCAGTATACTATATACTCTGCCTATGGGGGTGCAGTATACTATATACTCTGCCTATGGGGGGGGGGGAATTATACTATATACTCTGCCTATGGGGGGGGGCGCATTATACTCTGCCTATGGGGGGGGGGAATTATACTATATACTCTGCCTATGGGGGTGGAGTATTCCATATACTATGCCTATGGGGGTGGATTATACTATATACTTTGCCTATGGGTGGGGGATTATACTATATACTCTGCCTATGGGGGGGGGGTGCATTATACTCTGCCTATGGGGGTGCAGTATACTATATACTCTGCCTATGGGGGGGGCATTATACTCTGCCTATGGGGGGGGGATTATACTATATACTCTGCCTATGGGGGTGCAGTATACTATATACTCTGCCTATGGGGGGGGCATTATACTCTGCCTATGGGGGGGGCATTATACTATATACTCTGCCTATGGGTGGGGGGATTATACTATATACTCTGCCTATGGGGGTGCATTATACTATATACTCTGCCTATGGGGGGGGGATTATACTATATACTCTGCCTATGGGGGGGGGGTGCAGTATACTATATACTCTGCCTATGGGGGGGGGCATTATACTATATACTCTGCCTATGGGGGTGCAGTATACTATATACTCTGCCTATGGGGGGGGGGGCATTATACTATATACTCTGCCTATGGGGGGGGGGTGCAGTATACTATATACTCTGCCTATGGGGGGGGGATTATACTATATACTCTGCCTATGGGGGGGGGATTATACTATATACCCTGCCTATGGGGGGGGGATTATACTCTGCCTATGGCGAGGGGGTGCAGTATACTATATACTCTGCCTATGGGGGTGCAGTATACTATATACTCTGCCTATGGGGGGGGGATTATACTATATACTCTGCCTATGGGGGGGGGATTATACTATATACTCTGCCTATGGGGGGGGGGATTATACTAAATACTCTGCCTATGGGGGGGGATTATACTATATACTCTGCCTATGGGGGGGGGGATTATACTATATACTCTGCCTATGGGGGTGCAGTATACTATATACTCTGCCTATGGGGGGGGGGATTATACTATATACTCTGCCTATGGGGGGGGGATTATACTATATACTCTGCCTATGGGGGGGGCATTATACTATATACTCTGCCTATGGGGGGGGGGGATTATACTATATACTCTGCCTATGGGGGGGGGGATTATACTCTGCCTATGGCGAGGGGGTGCAGTATACTATATACTCTGCCTATGGGGGTGCAGTATACTATATACTCTACCTATGGGGGGGGCATTATACTCTGCCTATGGGGGGGGGATTATACTATATACTCTGCCTATGGGGGTGCAGTATACCATATACTCTGCCTATGGGGGGGGGGCATTATACTCTGCCTATGGGGGGGGCATTATACTATATACTCTGCCTATGGGGGGGGGGATTATACTATATACTCTGCCTATGGGGGTGCATTATACTATATACTCTGCCTATGGGGGGGGGGATTATACTATATACTCTGCCTATGGGGGGGGGGTGCAGTATACTATATACTCTGCCTATGGGGGGGGGGCATTATACTATATACTCTGCCTATGGGGGTGCAGTATACTATATACTCTGCCTATGGGGGGGGGCATTATACTATATACTCTGCCTATGGGGGGGGGTGCAGTATACTATATACTCTGCCTATGGGGGGGGGATTATACTATATACTCTGCCTATGGGGGGGGGATTATACTATATACTCTGCCTATGGGGGGGGGATTATACTCTGCCTATGGCGAGGGGGTGCAGTATACTATATACTCTGCCTATGGGGGTGCAGTATACTATATACTCTGCCTATGGGGGGGAGATTATACTATATACTCTGCCTATGGGGGGGGGATTATACTATATACTCTGCCTATGGGGGGGGGGGGATTATACTATATACTCTGCCTATGGGGGGGGATTATACTATATACTCTGCCTATGGGGGGGGGGGATTATACTATATACTCTGCCTATGGGGGTGCAGTATACTATATACTCTGCCTATGGGGGGGGATTATACTATATACTCTGCCTATGGGGGGGGGATTATACTATATACTCTGCCTATGGGGGGGGCATTATACTATATACTCTGCCTATGGGGGGGGGGATTATACTATATACTCTGCCTATGGGGGTGCATTATACTATATACTCTGCCTATGGGGGGGGGGATTATACTATATACTCTGCCTATTGGGGGGGGGGTGCAGTATACTATATACTCTGCCTATGGGGGGGGGCATTATACTATATACTCTGCCTATGGGGGGGGGGATTATACTATATACTCTGCCTATGGGGGGGGGGGATTATACTATATACTCTGCCTATGGGGGGGGGGATTATACTCTGCCTATGGCGAGGGGGTGCAGTATACTATATACTCTGCCTATGGGGGGGGATTATACTATATACTCTGCCTATGGGGGTGCAGTATACTATATACTCTGCCTATGGGGGGGGATTATACTATATACTCTGCCTATGGGGGGGGGATTATACTATATACTCTGCCTATGGGGGGGGGATTATACTATATACTCTGCCTATGGGGGGGGGGGATTATACTATATACTCTGCCTATGGGGGGGGGATTATACTATATACTCTGCCTATGGGGGGGGGATTATACTATATACTCTGCCTAAGGGGGGGGATTATACTATATACTCTGCCTATGGGGGGGGGATTATACTATATTCTCTGCCTATGGGGGTGCAGTATACTATATACTCTGCCTATGGGGGGGGGCATTATACTCTGCCTATGGGGGGGGGCATTATACTATATACTCTGCCTATGGGGGGGGGATTATACTATATACTCTGCCTATGGGGGTGCAGTATACTATATACTCTGCCTATGGGGGGGGGATTATACTATATACTCTGCCTATGGGGGTGCAGTATACTATATACTCTGCCTATGGGGGGGTGGAGTATACTATATACTCTGCCTATGGGGTGGGGGTGCAGTATACTATATACTCTGCCTATGGGGGGGGGGGCATTATACTCTGCCTATGGGGGTGCAGTATACTATATACTCTGCCTATGGGGGGGGATTATACTATATACTCTGCCTATGGGGGGGGGATTATACTATATACTCTGCCTATGGGGGTGCAGTATACTATATACTCTGCCTATGGGGGGGGCATTATACTCTGCCTATGGCGGGGGGGCATTATACTATATACTCTGCCTATGGGGGGGGATTATACTATATACTCTGCCTATGGGGGTGCAGTATACTATATACTCTGCCTATGGGGGGGTGGAGTATACTATATACTCTGCCTATGGGGGGGGGGGTGCAGTATACTATATACTCTGCCTATGGGGGGGGGGCATTATACTCTGCCTATGGGGGTGCAGTATACTATATACTCTGCCTATGGGGGGGGGGATTATACTATATACTCTGCCTATGGGGGGGATTATACTATATACTCTGCCTATGGGGGGGATTATACTATATACTCTGCCTATGGGGGGATTATGCTATATACTCTGCCTATGGGGGGGGGTGGATTATACTATATACTCTGCCTATGGGGGGGGATTATATTATATACTCTGCCTATGGGGGGGGGGGATTATACTATATACTCTGCCTATGGGGGGGATTATACTACATACTCTGCCTATGGGGGGGATTATACTATATACTCTGCCTATGGGGGGGATTATACTATATACTCTGCCTATGGGTGGGGGATTATACTATATACTCTGCCTATGGGGGGGGGATTATACTATATACTCTGCCTATGGGGGGGGGGATTATACTATATACTCTGCCTATGGGGGTGCAGTATACTATATACTCTGCCTATGGGGGGGGGGATTATACTATATACTCTGCCTATGGGGGGGGGCATTATACTATATACTCTGCCTATGGGGGGGGCATTATACTATATACTCTGCCTATGGGGGGGGATTATACTATATACTCTGCCTATGGGGGTGCATTATACTATATACTCTGCCTATGGGGGGGGGATTATACTATATACTCTGCCTATGGGGGGGGGGTGCAGTATACTATATACTCTGCCTATGGGGGGGGGGGGCATTATACTATATACTCTGCCTATGGGGGGGGGATTATACTATATACTCTGCCTATGGGGGGGGGGGGGAATTATACTATATACTCTGCCTATGGGGGGGGGGGATTATACTCTGCCTATGGCGAGGGGGTGCAGTATACTATATACTCTGCCTATGGGGGGGGGATTATACTATATACTCTGCCTATGGGGGTGCAGTATACTATATACTCTGCCTATGGGGCGGGGGGGATTATACTATATACTCTGCCTATGGGGGGGGGATTATACTATATACTCTGCCTATGGGGGGGGATTATACTATATACTCTGCCTATGGGGGGGGGATTATACTATATACTCTGCCTATGGGGGGGGGATTATACTATATACTCTGCCTATGGGGGTGCAGTATACTATATACTCTGCCTATGGGGGGGGGGCATTATACTCTGCCTATGGCGGGGGGGGGCATTATACTATATACTCTGCCTATGGGGGGGGGGATTATACTATATACTCTGCCTATGGGGGTGCAGTATACTATATACTCTGCCTATGGGGGTGCAGTATACTATACACTCTGCCTATGGGGGGAGGGGATTATACTATATACTCTGCCTATGGGGGTGCAGTATACTATACACTCTGCCTATGGGGGGGGTGCAGTATACTATATACTCTGCCTATGGGGGGGTGGAGTATACTATATACTCTGCCTATGGGGGGGGGTGCAGTATACTATATACTCTGCCTATGGGGGGGGGGCATTATACTCTGCCTATGGGGGTGCAGTATACTATATACTCTGCCTATGGGGGGGGGGGATTATACTATATACTCTGCCTATGGGGGGGATTATACTATATACTCTGCCTATGGGGGGGATTATACTATATACTCTGCCTATGGGGGGATTATACTATATACTCTGCCTATGGGGGGGATTATACTACATACTCTGCCTATGGGTGGGGGATTATACTATATACTCTGCCTATGGGGGGGGGATTATACTATATACTCTGCCTATGGGGGGGGGGATTATACTATATACTCTGCCTATGGGGGTGCAGTATACTATATACTCTGCCTATGGGGGGGGTGATTATACTGTATACTCTGCCTATGGGGGGGGATTATACTATATACTCTGCCTATGGGGGGGGCATTATACTATATACTCTGCCTATGGGGGGGGGATTATACTATATACTCTGCCTATGGGGGTGCATTATACTATATACTCTGCCTATGGGGGGGGGATTATACTATATACTCTGCCTATGGGGGGGTGCAGTATACTATATACTCTGCCTATGGGGGGGGGGGCATTATACTATATACTCTGCCTATGGGGGGGGATTATACTATATACTCTGCCTATGGGGGGGGGGATTATACTATATAATCTGCCTATGGGGGGGGGATTATACTCTGCCTATGGCGAGGGGGTGCAGTATACTATATACTCTGCCTATGGGGGGGGGATTATACTATATACTCTGCCTATGGGGGTGCAGTATACTATATACTCTGCCTATGGGGGGGGGGGGATTATACTATATATTCTGCCTATGGGGGGGGGATTATACTATATACTCTGCCTATGGGGGGGGGATTATACTATATACTCTGCCTATGGGGGGGGTATTATACTATATACTCTGCCTATGGGGGGGGGGATTATACTATATACTCTGCCTATGGGGGTGCAGTATACTATATACTCTGCCTATGGGGGGGGGCATTATACTCTGCCTATGGCGGGGGGGGGGGCATTATACTATATACTCTGCCTATGGGGGGGGGGATTATACTATATACTCTGCCTATGGGGGTGCAGTATACTATATACTCTGCCTATGGGGGGGGGGTGCAGTATACTCTATACTCTGCCTATGGGGGGGGGGGCATTATACTCTGCCTATGGGGGTGCAGTATACTATATACTCTGCCTATGGGGGGGGGATTATACTATATACTCTGCCTATGGGGGGGGGGATTATACTATATACTCTGCCTATGGGGGTGCAGTATACTATATACTCTGCCTATGGGGGGGGGCATTATACTCTGCCTATGGCGGGGGGGGGCATTATACTATATACTCTGCCCATGGGGGGGGATTATACTATATACTCTGCCTATGGGGGTGCAGTATACTATATACTCTGCCTATGGGGGGGGGGTGCAGTATACTATATACTCTGCCTATGGGGGTGCAGTATACTATATACTCTGCCTATGGGGGGGGGAATTATACTTTATACTCTGCCTATCGGGGGGGGGTGCAGTATACTATATACTCTGCCTATGGGGGTGCAGTATACTATATACTCTGCCTATGGGGGGGGGATTATACTATATACTCTGCCTATGGGGGGGGGGGAATTATACTTTATACTTTGCCTATGGGGGTGCAGTATACTATATACTCTGCCTATGGGGGGGGGGCGGCATTATACTATATACTCTGCCTATGGGGGGGGGATTATACTATATACTCTGCCTATGGGGGGGGGGGATTATACTATATACTCTGCCTATGGGGGGGTGGAGTATACTATATACTCTGCCTATGGGGGGGGGGAATTATACTATATACTTTGCCTATGGGGGTGCAGTATACTATATACTCTGCCTATGGGGGGGGGGGTGCAGTATACTATATACTCTGCCTATGGGGGTGCAGTATACTATATACTCTGCCTATGGGGGGGGGAATTATACTATATACTCTGCCTATGGGGGGGTGGAGTATACTATATACTCTGCCTATGGGGGGGGGTAATTATACTATATACTCTGCCTATGGGGGGGGGGCATTATACTCTGCCTATGGGGGGGGGGAATTATACTATATACTCTGCCTATGGGGGTGCAGTATACTATATACTCTGCCTATGGGGGGGGCATTATACTCTGCCTATGGGGGGGGGCATTATACTATATACTCTGCCTATGGGGGGGGGATTATACTATATACTCTGCCTATGGGGGTGCATTATACTATATACTCTGCCTATGGGGGGGGATTATACTATATACTCTGCCTATGGGGGGGGGTGCAGTATACTATATACTCTGCCTATGGGGGGGGGCATTATACTATATACTCTGCCTATGGGGGTGCAGTATACTATATACTCTGCCTATGGGGGGGGCATTATACTATATACTCTGCCTATGGGGGGGGTGCAGTATACTATATACTCTGCCTATGGGGGGGGGATTATACTATATACTCTGCCTATGGGGGGGGGATTATACTCTGCCTATGGCGAGGGGGTGCAGTATACTATATACTCTGCCTATGGGGGTGCAGTATACTATATACTCTGCCTATGGGGGGGGGATTATACTATATACTCTGCCTATGGGGGGGGGATTATACTATATACTCTGCCTATGGGGGGGGGGATTATACTATATACTCTGCCTATGGGGGTGCAGTATACTATATACTCTGCCTATGGGGGGGGGGATTATACTATATACTCTGCCTATGGGGGGGGGATTATACTATATACTCTGCCTATGGGGGGGGATTATACTATATACTCTGCCTATGGGGGGGGGATTATACTATATACTCTGCCTATGGGGGGGGGGATTATACTATATACTCTGCCTATGGGGGGGTGGAGTATACTATATACTCTGCCTATGGGGGGGGGGAATGATACTATATACTTTGCCTATGGGGGTGCAGTATACTATATACTTTGCCTATGGGGGGGGGTGCAGTATACTATATACTCTGCCTATGGGGGTGCAGTATACTATATACTCTGCCTATGGGGGGGGGAATTATACTATATACTCTGCCTATGGGGGGGTGGAGTATACTATATACTCTGCCTATGGGGGGGGGGGGGGAATTATACTATATACTCTGCCTATGGGGGGGGGGCATTATACTCTGCCTATGGGGGGGGGAATTATACTATATACTCTGCCTATGGGGGTGCAGTATACTATATACTCTGCCTATGGGGGGGGCATTATACTCTGCCTATGGGGGGGGGGGCATTATACTATATACTCTGCCTATGGGGGGGGGGTTATACTATATACTCTGCCTATGGGGGTGCATTATACTATATACTCTGCCTATGGGGGGGGGATTATACTATATACTCTGCCTATGGGGGGGGGTGCAGTATACTATATACTCTGCCTATGGGGGGGGCATTATACTATATACTCTGCCTATGGGGGTGCAGTATACTATATACTCTGCCTATGGGGGGGGGCATTATACTATATACTCTGCCTATGGGGGGGGGGTGCAGTATACTATATACTCTGCCTATGGGTGGGGGGGGGATTATACTATATACTCTGCCTATGGGGGGGGGATTATACTCTGCCTATGGCGAGGGGGTGCAGTATACTATATACTCTGCCTATGGGGGTGCAGTATACTATATACTCTGCCTATGGGGGGGGGGATTATACTATATACTCTGCCTATGGGGGTGCAGTATACTATATACTCTGCCTATGGGGGGGGATTATACTATATACTCTGCCTATGGGGGGGGGATTATACTATATACTCTGCCTATGGGGGGGGGGATTATACTATATACTCTGCCTATGGGGGGGATTATACTATATACTCTGCCTATGGGGGGGGGATTATACTATATACTCTGCCTATGGGGGGGGATTATACTATATACTCTGCCTATGGGGGGGGAATTATACTATATACTCTGCCTATGGGGGGGGATTATACTATATACTCTGCCTATGGGGGGGGGATTATACTATATACTCTGCCTATGGGGGGGGATTATACTATATATTCTGCCTATGGGGGGGGGGATTATACTATATACTCTGCCTATGGGGGTGTAGTATACTATACACTCTGCCTATGGGGGGGGGGATTATACTATATACTCTGCCTATGGGGGTGCAGTATACTATATACTCTGCCTATGGGGGGGATTATACTATATACTCTGCCTATGGGGGGGGGGATTATACTATATACTCTGCCTATGGGGGGGATTATACTATATACTCTGCCTATGGGGGGGGGGATTATACTATATACTCTGCCTATGGGGGGGGGATTATACTATATACTCTGCCTATGGGGGGGATTATACTATATACTCTGCCTATGGGTGGGGGATTATACTATATACTCTGCCTATGGGGGGGGATTATACTATATACTCTGCCTATGGGGGGGGGGATTATACTATATACTCTGCCTATGGGGGTGCAGTATACTATATACTCTGCCTATGGGGGGGGGGATTATACTGTATACTCTGCCTATGGGGGGGGGGATTATACTATATACTCTGCCTATGGGGGGGGCATTATACTATATACTCTGCCTATGGGGGGGGGATTATACTATATACTCTGCCTATGGGGGTGCATTATACTATATACTCTGCCTATGGGGGGGATTATACTATATACTCTGCCTATGGGGGGGGTGCAGTATACTATATACTCTGACTATGGGGGGGGGGCATTATACTATATACTCTGCCTATGGGGGGGGGATTATACTATATACTCTGCCTATGGGGGGGGGATTATACTATATAATCTGCCTATGGGGGGGGGATTATACTCTGCCTATGGCGAGGGGGTGCAGTATACTATATACTCTGCCTATGGGGGGGGATTATACTATATACTCTGCCTATGGGGATGCAGTATACTATATACTCTGCCTATGGGGTGCAGTATACTATACACTCTGCCTATGGGGGGGGGATTATACTATATACTCTGCCTATGGGGGTGCAGTATACTATATACTCTGCCTATGGGGGGGTGGAGTATACTATATACTCTGCCTATGGGGGGGGTGCAGTATACATATACTCTGCCTATGGGGGGGGGGCATTATACTCTGCCTATGGGGGTGCAGTATACTATATACTCTGCCTATGGGGGGGGGATTATACTATATACTCTGCCTATGGGGGGGGGGATTATACTATATACTCTGCCTATGGGGGTGCAGTATACTATATACTCTGCCTATGGGGGGGGGCATTATACTCTGCCTATGGCGGGGGGGGCATTATACTATATACTCTGCCTATGGGGGGGGATTATACTATATACTCTGCCTATGGGGGTGCAGTATACTATATACTCTGCCTATGGGGGGGGGGTGCAGTATACTATATACTCTGCCTATGGGGGTGCAGTATACTATATACTCTGCCTATGGGGGGGGAATTATACTATATACTCTGCCTATCGGGGGGGGGGTGCAGTATACTATATACTCTGCCTATAGGGGTGCAGTATACTATATACTCTGCCTATGGGGGGGATTATACTATATACTCTGCCTATGGGGGGGGGGGAATTATACTATATACTTTGCCTATGGGGGTGCAGTATACTATATACTCTGCCTATGGGGGGGGGGCATTATACTATATACTCTGCCTATGGGGGGGGGGATTATACTATATACTCTGCCTATGGGGGTGGATTATACTATATACTCTGCCTATAGGGGGGTGGAGTATACTATATACTCTGCCCTATGGGGGGGGGGGGAATTATACTATATACTTTGCCTATGGGGGTGCAGTATACTATATACTCTGCCTATGGGGGGGGTGCAGTATATTATATACTCTGCCTATGGGGTGCAGTATACTATATACTCTGCCTATGGGGGGGGAAATTATACTATATACTCTGCCTATGGGGGGGTGGAGTATACTATATACTCTGCCTATGGGGGGGGGGGATTATACTATATACTCTGCCTATGGGGGGGGCATTATACTCTGCCTATGGGGGGGGGGGGATTATACTATATACTCTGCCTATGGGGGTGCAGTATACTATATACTCTGCCTATGGGGGGGGCATTATACTCTGCCTATGGGGGGGGGGCATTATACTATATACTCTGCCTATGGGGGGGGGATTATACTATATACTCTGCCTATGGGGGTGCATTATACTATATACTCTGCCTATGGGGGGGGGATTATACTATATACTCTGCCTATGGGGGGGGGGGGGTGCAGTATGCTATATACCTTCTTGCTATGGGGGGGCATTATACTATATACTCTGCCTATGGGGGTGCAGTATACTATATACTCTGCCTATGGGGGGGGGGGTGCAGTATACTATATACTCTGCCTATGGGGGGTGCAGTATACTATATACTCTGCCTATGGGGGGGGTGCAGTATATTATATACTCTGCCTATGGGGGTGCAGTATACTATATACTCTGCCTATGGGGGGGAAATTATACTATATACTCTGCTATGGGGGGTGGAGTATACTATATACTCTGCCTATGGGGGGGGGGGGATTATACTATATACTCTGCCTATGGGGGGGGGCATTATACTCTGCCTATGGGGGGGGGGGATTATACTATATACTCTGCCTATGGGGGTGCAGTATACTATATACTCTGCCTATGGGGGGGCATTATACTCTGCCTATGGGGGGGGGGCATTATACTATATACTCTGCCTATGGGGGGGGATTATACTATATACTCTGCCTATGGGGGTGCATTATACTATATACTCTGCCTATGGGGGGGGATTATACTATATACTCTGCCTATGGGGGGGGGGGTGCAGTATACTATATACTCTGCCTATGGGGGGGGGCATTATACTATATACTCTGCCTATGGGGGTGCAGTATACTATATACTCTGCCTATGGGGGGGGGCATTATACTATATACTCTGCCTATGGGGGGGGGTGCAGTATACTATATACTCTGGCCTATGGGGGGGGATTATACTATATACTCTGCCTATGGGGGGGGATTATACCTATATACTCTGCCTATGGGGGGGGGGATTATACTCTGGCTATGGCGAGGGGGTGCAGTATACTATATACTCTGCCTATGGGGGTGCAGTATACTATATACTCTGCCTATGGGGGGGGGGATTATACTATATACTCTGCCTATGGGGGGGGATTATACTATATACTCTGCCTATGGGGGGGGGGATTATACTATATACTCTGCCTATGGGGGTGCAGTATACTATATACTCTGCCTATGGGGGGGGGATTATACTATATACTCTGCCTATGGGGGGGGGATTATACTATATACTCTGCCTATGGGGGGGGGGATTATACTATATACTCTGCCTATGGGGGTGCAGTATACTATATACTCTGCCTATGGGTGGGGGGCATTATACTCTGCCTATGCGGGGGGGGCATTATACTATATACTCTGCCTATGGGGGGATTATACTATATACTCTGCCTATGGGGGGGGTGCAGTATACTATATACTCTGCCTATGGGGGGGGGTGCAGTATACTATATACTCTGCCTATGGGGGTGCAGTATACTATATACTCTGCCTATGGGGGGGGGGAATTATACTATATACTCTGCCTATCGGGGGGGGGTGCAGTATACTATATACTCTGCCTATGGGGGTGCAGTATACTATATACTCTGCCTATGGGGGGGGGATTATACTATATACTCTGCCTATGGGGGGGGGAATTATACTATATACTTTGCCTATGGGGGTGCAGTATACTATATACTCTGCCTATGGGGGGGGGGCATTATACTATATACTCTGCCTATGGGGGGGGATTATACTATATACTCTGCCTATGGGGGGGGGGATTATACTATATACTCTGCCTATGGGGGGGTGGAGTATACTATATACTCTGCCTATGGGGGGGGGGGAATTATACTATATACTTTGCCTATGGGGGTGCAGTATACTATATACTCTGCCTATGGGGGGGGGTGCAGTATACTATATACTCTGCCTATGGGGGTGCAGTATACTATATACTCTGCCTATGGGGGGGGAAATTATACTATATACTCTGCCTATGGGGGGGTGGAGTATACTATATACTCTGCCTATGGGGGGGGGGGGAATTATACTATATACTCTGCCTATGGGGGGGGGCATTATACTCTGCCTATGGGGGGGGGGGGATTATACTATATACTCTGCCTATGGGGGTGCAGTATACTATATACTCTGCCTATGGGGGGGGCATTATACTCTGCCTATGGGGGGGGGGCATTATACTATATACTCTGCCTATGGGGGGGGGATTATACTATATACTCTGCCTATGGGGGTGCATTATACTATATACTCTGCCTATGGGGGGGGATTATACTATATACTCTGCCTATGGGGGGGGGTGCAGTATACTATATACTCTGCCTATGGGGGGGGGCATTATACTATATACTCTGCCTATGGGGGTGCAGTATACTATATACTCTGCCTATGGGGGGGGGCATTATACTATATACTCTGCCTATGGGGGGGGGTGCAGTATACTATATAGTCTGCCTATGGGGGGGGATTATACTATATACTCTGCCTATGGGGGGGGGGGATTATACTATATACTCTGCCTATGGGGGGGGGATTATACTCTGCCTATGGCGAGGGGGTGCAGTATACTATATACTCTGCCTATGGGGGTGCAGTATACTATATACTCTGCCTATGGGGGGGGGGATTATACTATATACTCTGCCTATGGGGGGGGGATTATACTATATACTCTGCCTATGGGGGGGGGATTATACTATATACTCTGCCTATGGGGGTGCAGTATACTATATACTCTGCCTATGGGGGGGGGGATTATACTATATACTCTGCCTATGGGGGGGGGATTATACTATATACTCTGCCTATGGGGGGGGGATTATACTATATACTCTGCCTATGGGGGGGGATTATACTATATACTCTGCCTATGGGGGGGGGGATTATACTATATACTCTGCCTATGGGGGGGTGGAGTATACTATATACTCTGCCTATGGGGGGGGGGAATTATACTATATACTTTGCCTATGGGGGTGCAGTATACTATATACTCTGCCTATGGGGGGGGGTGCAGTATACTATATACTCTGCCTATGGGGGTGCAGTATACTATATACTCTGCCTATGGGGGGGGGGAATTATACTATATACTCTGCCTATGGGGGGGTGGAGTATAGTATATACTCTGCCTATGGGGGGGGGCATTATACTCTGCCTATGGGGGAGGGGAATTATACTATATACTCTGCCTATGGGGGTGCAGTATACTATATACTCTGCCTATGGGGGGGGCATTATACTCTGCCTATGGGGGTGCATTATACTATATACTCTGCCTATG